>NC_041390.1:560510111-560527929 GCF_002162155.2 Triticum dicoccoides | reverse complement strand
CGTGGGCCCCCTATTGCTCCACCGACGTACTCCTTCCTCCTATATATACCTACGTACCCCCAAACGATCAGATATGGAGCCAAAACCCTAATTCCACCGCCATAACTTCCTGTATCCACGAGATCCCATCTTGGGGTCTGTTCCGGAGCTCTGCCGGAGGGGGCATCGATCACAGAGGGCTTCTACTGAAGGAAATATGCCCTAGAGGCAATAATAAAGTTATTATTTATTTCCTTATATCATGATAAATGTTTATTATTCATGCTAGAATTGTATTAACAGGAAACATAATACATGTGTGAATACATAGACAAACAGAGTGTCACTAGTATGCCTCTACTTGACTAGCTCGTTGATCAAAGATGGTTATGTTTCCTAGCCATAGACATGAGTTGTCATTTGATTAACGGGATCACATCATTAGAGAATGATGTGATTGACTTGACCCATGTCGTTAGCATAGCACTTGATCGTTTAGTTTGTTGCTATTGCTTTCTTCATGACTTATACATGTTCCTATGACTATGAGATTATGCAACTCCCGTTTACCGGAGGAACACTTTGTGTGCTACCAAACGTCACAACGTAACTGGGTGATTATAAAGGTGCTCTACAGGTGTCTCCGAAGGTACTTGTTGGGTTGGCGTATTTCGAGATTAGGATTTGTCACTCCGATTGTCGGAGAGGTATCTCTGGGCCCACTCGGTAATGCACATCACTATAAGCCTTGCAAGCATTGCAACTAATGAGTTAGTTGCGGGATGATGTATTACGGAACGAGTAAAGAGACTTGCCAGTAATGAGATTGAACTAGGTATTGAGATACCGACGATCGAATCTCGGGCAAGTAACATACCAATGACAAAGGGAACAACGTATGTTGTTATGCGGTCTGACCGATAAAGATCTTCCTAGAATATGTAGGAGCCAATATGGGCATCCAGGTCCCGCTATTGGTTATTGACAAGAGAGGTGTCTCGGTCATGTCTACATAGTTCTCGAACCCGTAGGGTCCGGATGCTTAACGTTTGTTGACGATATAGTACTATGAGTTATGTATGTTGGTGACCGAATGTTGTTTGGAGTTTTGGATGAGATCACAGATATGACGAGGAACTCCAGAATGGTCCGGAAGTAAAGATTGATATGTGGATAGTAGTGTTTGATCTCCGGAAGGGTTCCGAAATTCACCGGAAGGGGTTCCGGATGTTTTCCCGAAATGTTTGGGCACGAGAACACTTTATCTAGGCCAAAGGGGAAAGCCCATGAGGCTTTTGGAAAGTGCAAAAGGAAGTTTTGCGGAGACCAGAGGCTAGACGCCAGGAACCCTGGCGTCTAGGGGGTAGACGCCGGGAACCCTGGCGTCTAGCCCTGGAGTCCAAGAAGGACTCTTGCCTTTTGGGTGAAACCGACTTTGAGGAGGTTTTTACTCCAAGTTTCGACCCCAGGGCTCAACATATAAATAGAGGGGTAGGGCTAGCACCAAAGACACATCAAGAAACACCAAGCCGTGTGTTGGCTACCCCGTCTCCTCTAGTTTATCCTCCGTCATAGTGTTCGTAGTGCTTAGGTGAAGCCCTGTGGAGATTGTTCTTCACCAACACCGTCACCATGCCGTCGTGCTGCCGGAACTCATCTACTACTTCACCCCTCTTGCTGGATCGAGAAGGCGAGGACGTCACCGAGCCGAATGTGTGCAGAAATCGGAGGTGCCGTGCTTTCGGTACTTGGATCGGTCGGATCGTGTGAAGACGTACGACTACATCAACCGCGTTGATATAACGCTTCCGCGAACGGTCTACAAGGGTACGTAGGCAACACTCTCCCCTCTTGTTGCTATGCATCACCATGATCTTGCGTGTGTGTAGGAAATTTTTGAAATTACTACGTTTCCCAACAGTGGCATCCGAGCCTAGGTTTTATGCGTTGATGTTGTGCACGAGTAGAACACAAGTGAGTTGTGGGCGATATAAGTCATACTGCTTACCAGCATGTCATACTTTGGTTCGGCGGTATTGTTGGATGAAGCGGCCTGGACCGACATTACGCGTATGCTTGCGCGAGACTGGTTCTACCGACGTGCTTTGCACACAGGTGGCTAGCGGGTGTCAGTTTCTCCAAGTTTAGTTGAACCAAGTGTGGCTACACCCGGTCCTTGCGAAGGTTAAAACAGCACCAACTTGACAAACTATCGTTGTAGTTTTAATGCGTAGGTAAAAACGGTTCTTGCTAAGCCCGTAGCAGCCACGTAAAACTTGCAACAACAAAGTAGAGGACGTCTAACTTGTTTTTGCAGGGCATGTCGTGATGTGATATGGTCAAGACATGATGAGATATAAGTTATTGTATAAGATGATCATGTTTTGTTGAAGTTATCAGCAACTGGCAGAAGCCTTATGGTTGTCTCTTTATTGCATAAGATGCAAGAGCCAAATAATTGCTTTACTTTATCGTTATGCGATAGAAATAGTTGCAAGAGCAATAGTTGGCGAGACGACCATGTGACGACACATTGATATAGATCAAGATGATGGAGATCTTGGTGTCATGCCGGTGACGATGGAAATCATGACGATGCTTTGGAGATGGAGATCAAAGGCACAAGATGATGATGGCCATATCATGTCACATATTTTGATTGCATGTGATGTTTATCTTTTATACATCTTACTTTGCTTAGTTATGACGGTAGCATTATAAGATGATCTCTCACTAAATTTGAAGATAAAAGTGTTCTCCCTGAGTATGCACCATTGCCAAAGTTCGTCGTGCCCAGACACCACATGATGATCGGGTGTGATAAGCTCTACGTCCATCTACAACGGGTGCAAGCTAGTTTTGCACACGCAGAAATACTTGGATTAAACTTGACGAGCCTAGCATATGCAGATATGGCCTCGAAACACTGGAGACCGAAAGGTCAAGCGTGAATCATATAGTAGATATGATCAACATAATGATGTTCACCATTGAAAACTACTCCATTTCACGTGATGATCGGTTATGGTTTAGTTGATATGGATCACATGATCACTTAGAAGATTAGAGGGATGTATGTCTAAGTGGGAGTTCTTAAGTAATATGATTAATTGAACTTTAATTTATCATGAACTTAGTCCTGGTAGTATTAGCATATCTATGTTGTAGATCGATGGCTCGCAATGTTGCTCTCAGTTTATTGCGTTCCTAGAGAAAAATTATATTGAAAAATGTTAGTAGCAATGATGCAGATTGGATCCATGATCTGAGGATTATCCTCATTGCTGCACAGAAGAATTATGTCTTTGATGCACCGCTAGGTGACAGACCTATTGCAGGAGTAGATGCAAACGTTATGAACGTTTGGCTAGCTCAATATGATGACTACTTGATAGTTTAGTGCACCATGCTTAACGGCTTAGAATCGGGACTTCAAAGATGTTTTGAATGTCATGGACCATATGAGATGTTCCAGGAGTTGAAGTTAATATTTCAAGCAAATACCCGAGTTGAGAGATATGAAGTCTCCAACAAGTTCTATAGCTAAAAGATGGAGGAGAATAGCTCAAGCAGTGAGCATGTGCTCAGATTGTCTGGGTACTACAATCGCTTGAATCAAGTAGGAGTTAATCTTCCAGATAAAATAGTGATTGAAAGAATTCTCTAGTCACCATCACCAAGTTAGTAGAACTTCGTGATGAACTATAATATGCAAGGGATAACAGAAACGATTCCCAAGCTCTTCGTGATGCTGAAATCGATGAAGGTAGAAATCAAGAAAAGCATCAAGTGTTGATGGTAAACAAAACCACTAGTTTCAAGTAAAGGGACAAAGGGCAGAAAGGGGAACTTCAAGAAGGACGGCAAGCAAGTTGCTGCTCAAGTGAAAAACCCAAGTCTGGACCTAAGCCTGAAACTGAGTGCTTCTACTACAAAGGGATTGGTCACTGGAAGCGGAACTACCCCAAGTAATTGGCGGATAAGAAGGATGACAAAGTGAACATAGGTATATTTGATATACATGTTATTGATGTGTACTTTACTAGTGTTTATAGCAACCCCTCAGTATTTGATACTAGTTCAGTTGCTAAGAGTAGTAACTCGAAACGGGAGTTGCAGAATGAACAGAGACTAGTTAAGGGTGAAGTGATGATGTGTGTTGGAAGTGGTTCCAAGATTGATATGATCATCATCGCACACTCCCTATACTTTCGGGATTAGTGTTGAACCTAAATAAGTGTTATTTGGTGTTTGCGTTGAGCATGAATATGATTTGATCATGTTTATTGCAATATGGTTATTCATTTAAGTAAGAGAATAAATTGTTGTTCTGTTTACATATATGGTTACACACCCAATGAAAATGGTTCGTTGGATCTCGATCGTAGTGATAC
Source organism: Triticum dicoccoides (assembly GCF_002162155.2). Classification (NCBI taxonomy): domain Eukaryota; kingdom Viridiplantae; phylum Streptophyta; class Magnoliopsida; order Poales; family Poaceae; genus Triticum; species Triticum dicoccoides. The sequence goes on along the minus strand of NC_041390.1, from coordinate 560,523,556 downwards.
ACATATTCATAATATTGAAACCAAAAGATGCAAAGTTAATAATGATAGTGCAACTTATTTGTGGCACTGCCGTTTAGGTCATATTGGTGTAAAGCGCATGAAGAAACTCCATGCTGATGTACTTTTGGAATCACTTGATTATGAATCATTTGATGCTTGCGAACCATGCCTCATGGGCAAGATGACTAAGACTCCGTTCTCCGGAACAATGCAGCAAGCAATAGATTTGTTGGAAATCATGCATACTGATGTATATGGTCCGATGAATATTGAAGCTCGCGGCAGGTATCATTATTTTCTGAACTTCACAGATGATTTGAGCAGATATGAGTATATCTACTTGATGAAACACAAGTCTGAAATATTTGAAAAGTTCAAAGAATTTCAGAGTGAAGGGGAGAATCATCGTAACAAAAATAAAAGTTTCTACGATATGATCACAGAAGTAAAATATTTGAGTTACAAGTTTGGCCTTCAGTTAAAACAATGTGAAATAGTTTCACTACTCACGCCACCTGGAACACCACAGTGTAATGGTGTGTCCGAACATCGTAATCGTACTTTACTTGATATGGTGCGATCTATGATGTCTCTTACAGATTTACCGCTATCGTTTTGGGGTTATGCATTAGAGACAGCTACATTCACGTTAAAAAGGGCACCATCTAAATCCGTTGAGGCGACACCGTATGAACTGTGGTTTGGCAAGAAACCAAAGTTGTCGTTTCTTAAAGTTTGAGGTTGCAATGCTTATGTGAAAAAGTTTCAACTTGATAAGCTAAAACCCAAATCGGAGAAGTGCGTCTTCATAGGATACCCAAAAGAAAATGTTGGGTACACCTTCTATCACAGATCCAAAGGCAAGTTATTCATTGCTGAGAATGGATCCTTTCTAGAGAAGGAGTTTCTCTCGAAAGAAGTGAGTGGGAGGAAAGTAGAACTTGATGAGGTAATTGTACCTGCTCCCTTATTGGAAAGTAGTTCATCACAGAAATCTGTTTCTGTGACTACTACACCAATTAGTGATGAAGCTAATGATGATGATCATGTAACTTCAGATCAAGTTACTACTGAACCTCGTAGGTAAACCAGAGTGAGATCTGCACCAGAGTGGTACGGTAATCCTGTTCTGGAAGTCATGTTACTAGACCATGACGAACTTGTGAACTATGAGGAAGCGATGATGAGCCCAGATTCCGCGAAATGGATTGAGGCCATGAAATCTGAGATGAGATCCATGTATGAGAACAAAGTATGGACATTGATTGACTTGCCCAATGATTGGCAAGTCATTGAGATTAAATGGATCTTAAAGAGGAAGACGGACGCTGAAAGTAGTGTTACTATCTACAAAGCTAGAATTGTCGCAAAAAGTTTTCAATAAGTCCAAGGTGTTGACTACGATGAGAGTTTCTCACTCGTATCTATGCTTAAGTCTGTCCGAATCATGTTAGCAATTGCTGCATTTTATGAAATCTGGCAAATGGATAAACAAAACTGAATTCCTTAATGGATTTATTAAAGAAGAGTTGTATATGATGCAACCAGAAGATTTTGTCAATCCTAAAGGTACTAACAAAATATGCAAGCTCCAGCGATCCATCTATGGACTGGTGCAAGCATCTCGGAGTTGGAATATACGCTTTGATAAGTTAATCAAAGCATATAGTTTTATACAGACTTGCGGTGAAGCCTGTATTTACAAGAAAGTGAGTGGGAGCACTACAACATTTCTGATAAGTATATGTGTATGACATATAGTTGATCGGAAATAATGTAGAATTATTCTGCAAAGCATAAAGGAGTGTTTGAAAGGAGTTTTTCAAAGAAAGACCTCGGTGAAGCTGCTTACATATTGAGCATCAAGATCTATAGAGATAGATCAAGACGCTTGATAAGCTTTCAATGATTACATACCTTGACAAGTTTTTGAAGTAGTTCAAAATGGAACAGTCAAAGAAAGAGTTCTTGCCTGTGTTACAAGGTGTGAAATTGAGTAAGACTCAAAGCCCGACCATGGCAGAAGATAGAGAGAGAATGAAAGTCATTCCCTATGCCTTGGCCATAGGTTCTATAAAGTATGCCATGTTGTGTACCAAATCTATTGTATACCCTACACTGTTTTTGGCAAGGGAGTACAATAGTGATCTAGGAGTAGATCACTAGACATCGGTCAAAATTATCCTTAGTGGAATAAAGATATGTTTCTCGATTATGGAGGTGACAAAAAGGTTCGTCGTAAAGTGTTACGTCGATGCAAATTTTGACACTGATCCAGAAGACTCTAAATCTCAATCTAGATACATATTGAAAGTGGGAGCAATTAGCTAGAGTAGCTCCGTGAAGAGCATTGTTGACATAGAAATTTGCAAAATACTTACGGATCTGAATGTGGCAGACCCGTTGACTAAACTTCTCTCACAAGCAAAACATGATCACACCTTAGTACTCTTTGGGTGTTAATCACATAGCGATGTGAACTAGATTATTGACTCTAGTAAACCTTTTGGGTGTTGGTCACATGTCGATGTGAACTACGGGTGTTAATCACATGGTGATGTGAACTATTGGTATTAAATCACATGGCGATGTGAACTAGATTATTGACTCTAGTGCAAGTGGGAGACTGAAGGAAATATGCCCTAGAGGCAATAATAAAGTTATTATTTATTTCCTTATATCATGATAAATGTTTATTATTCATGTTAGAATTGTATTAACCGGAAACATAATACATGTGTGAATACATAGACAAACAGAGTGTCACTAGTATGCCTCTACTTGACTAGCTCGTTGATCAAAGATGGTTATGTTTCCTAGCCATAGACATGAGTTGTCATTTGATTAATGGGATCACATCATTAGAGAATGATGTGATTGACTTGACCCATTTCGTTAGCATAGCACTTGATCGTTTAGTTTGTTGCTATTGCTTTCTTCATGACTTATACATGTTCCTATGACTATGAGATTATGCAACTCCCGTTTACCGGAGGAACACTTTGTGTGCTACCAAACGTCACAACGTAACTGGGTGATTATAAAGGTGCTCTACAGGTGTCTCCAAAGGTACTTGTTGGGCATATTTCGAGATTAGGATTTGTCACTCCGATTGTCGGAGAGGTATCTCTGGGCCCACTCGGTAATGCACATCACTATAAGCCTTGCAAGCATTGCAACTAATGAGTTAGTTGCGGGATGATGTACTACGGAACGAGTAAAGAGACTTTCCAGTAATGAGATTGAACTAGGTATTGAGATACCGATGATCGAATCTCGGGCTAGTAACATACCGATGACAAAGGGAACAACGTATCTTGTTATGCGGTCTGACCGATAAAGATCTTCATAGAATATGTAGGAGCCAATATGGGCATCCAGGTCCTGCTATTGGTTATTGACAAGAGAGGTGTCTCGGTCATGTCTACATAGTTCTCGAACCCGTAGGGTCCGCACGCTTAACATTCGTTGACGATATAGTACTATGAGTTATGTATGTTGGTGACCGAATGTTGTTCGGAGTTTTGGATGAGATCACAGATATGACGAGGAACTCCGGAATGGTCCGGAAGTAAAGATTGATATGTGGATAGTAGTGTTTGATCTCCGGAAGGGTTCCGGAATTCACCGGAAGGGGTTCCGGATGTTTTCCCGAAATGTTTGGGCACGAGAACACTTTATCTAGGCCAAAGGGGAAAGCCCACGAGGCTTTTGGAAAGTGCAAAAGGAAGTTTTGCGGAGGCCAGAGGCTAGATGCCAGGAACCCTCCTGTCTAGGGGGTAGACACCGGGAACCCTGGCGTCTAGCCCTGGAGTCCAAGAAGGACTCTTGCCTTTCGGGTGAAACCGACTTTGAGGAGGCTTTTACTCCAAGTTTTGACCCGAGGGCTCAACATATAAATAGAGGGGTAGGGCTAGCACCAAAGACACATCAAGAAACACCAAGCCGTGTGTCGGCTACCCTGTCTCCTCTAGTTTATCCTCCGTCATAGTTTTCGTAGTGCTTAGGTGAAGCCCTGTGGAGATTGTTCTTCACCAACACCGTCACCACGCCGTCGTGCTGCCGGAACTCGTCTACTACTTCGCCCCTCTTGCTGGATCGAGAAGGCGAGGACGTCACCGAGCCGAACGTGTGCAAAACTCGGAGGTGTCGTGCTTTCGGTACTTGGATCGGTCGGATCGTGAAGACGTACGACTACATCAACCGCGTTGATATAACGCTTCCGCGAACGGTCTACAAGGGTACGTAGACAACACTCTCCCCTCTGGTTGCTATGCATCACCATGATCTTGCGTGTGCGTAGGAAAATTTTGAAATTACTACGTTTCCCAACATCTACATCATCACCATAGCCCCTCCGATGAAGTGTGAGTAGTTCACCTCAGACCTAGGGTCCATAGTTATTAGCTAGATGGCTTCTTCTCTCTTTTTGGATCTCAATACTATGTTCTCCCCCTCTCTTGTGGAGATCTATTCGATGTAATCTTCTTTTTGCGGTGTGTTTGTTGAGATCGATGAATTGTGGGTTTATGATCAAGTCTATCTATGAACAGTATTTGAATCTTCTCTGAATTCTTTTATGTATGATTGGTTATCTTTGCAAGTCTCTTCGAATTATTAGTTTGGTTTGGCCTAGTAGATTGATCTTTCTTGCAATGGGAGCAGTGCTTAGCTTTGGGTTCAATCTTGCAGTGTCCTTTCCCAGTGACAGTAGGGGCAGCAAGGCACGTATTGTATTGTTTCCATCGAGGATAACAAGATGGGGTTTTCATCATATTGCATGAGTTTATCCCTCTACATCATGTCATCTTGCTTAAGGCGTTACTCTATTTTCATTTAACTTAATACTCTAGATGCATGCTGGATAGCGGTTGATGAGTGGAGTAATAGTAGTAGATGCAGGCAGGAGTCGGTCTACTTGTCTCGGACGTGATGCCTATATACATGATCATACCTAGATATTCTCATAACTATGCTCAATTCTGTCAATTTCTCAACAGTAATTCGTTCACCCACCGTAGAATACTTATGCTCTTGAGAGAAGCCACTAGTGAAACCTATGGCCCCCGGGTCTATCTTCATCATATTAATCTTCAAATACTTAGTTATTTCCTTTGCTTTTATTTTACTTTGCATCTTTATCATAAAAACACCAAAATTATTATCTTATCATATCGATCAGATCTCACTCTCGTAAGTGGCCGTGTAGGGATTGACAACCCCTTATAGCGTTGGTTGCGAGGATTTATTTGTTTTGTGCAGGTACGAGGGACTCGCACATAGCCTCCTACGTGATTGATACCTTGGTTCTCAAAAACTGAGGGAAATACTTATGCTACTTTGCTACATCATCCCTTCCTCTTCGGGGAAAACCAACGCAGTGCTCAAGAGGTAGCAAGAAGGATTTCTGGCGCCGTTGCCAGGGAGTCTATGCAAAAGTCGACATACCAAGTACCCATCACAATCCCTATCTCCCGCATTACATTATTTTCCATTTGCCTCTCATTTTCTTCTCCCCCACTTCACCCTTGCCGTTTTATTTGCCATCTCTCTCTATCCTCCCTCTCTTTCTCTATTTGCCTCTTTTCCGTTTGCTTGTCGTTATGGCTAGTCCCCTATCTTCTCCATTGTCTCCCGAGAATGAAATTATAAATTTTAAGCAAAGGGAGGGAGAAAATCTAAAAGATGCCTTTATAAGAGCGTGTTCCTCTAGTTCCTATGAAAATAAAGATGAAGATCTAAAAGTTATTGATGTGTCCCCTATTAAATATTTGTTTTGCAGTATGGATCTTAATAATGATGGGAACTGAATATGATCCACCTTTACCTATAGGGCGTTCCAAGAATTCGGAGTTTTTAGATCTTGATGCTAAAATTGATGAAAGTGAGATCGAAGAAATTAAATCCCTAGATGTTGCTAAACCCACTATTTTGGATTTCAAGGAATTTAATTATGAAAATTTCTCTTTGATTGATTGTATTTCCTTATTGCAATCCGTGCTAAATTCTCCTCATGCTTATAGTCAAAATAAAGCATTCACTAAACATATCATTGATGCCTTGATGCAATCTTATGAAGAAAAACTTGAATTGGAAGTTTCTATCCCTAGAAAACTTTATGATGAGTGGGAACCAACTATTAAAATTAAAATTAAAGATCATGAATGCTATGCTTTGTGTGATTTGGGTGCTAGTGTTTCCACGATTCCAAATACTTTGTGTGATTTGTTAGGTTTCCGTGATTTTGATGATTGCTCTCTAAACATGCACCTCGCGGATTCCACTATTAAGAAACCTATGGGAAGAATTAATGATGTTATTATTGTTGCAAATAGGAATTATGTGCCCATAGATTTTATTGTTCTTGACATAGATTGCAATCATTCATGTCCTATTATTCTTGGTAGACCTTTCCTTAGAACGATTGGTGCAATTATTGATATGAAGGAAGGAAATATTAGATTCCAATTTACATTAAGGAAAGGCATGGAACACTCTCCTAGAAAGAAAATTAAATTACCTTACGAATCTATTATGAGAGCCACTTATGGATTGCCTACCAAAGATGGCAATACCTAGATCTATCCTTGCTTTTTATGCCTAGCTAGGGGCGTTAAACGATAGCACTTGTTGGGAGGCAACCCAATTTTATTTTTATTCCTTACTTTTTTCTCTTGTTTAGTAATAAATAATTTATCTAGCCTCTGTTTATATTGTGTTTTTTGTGTTTAATTAGTGTTTGTGCCAAGTAGAACCGTTGGAAAGACTTGGGGAAAGTCTTGTTAATCTTGCTGTAAAAACAGAAACTTTAGTGCTCACGAGAACTGCTGCCATTTTTATTTGGAAAGTTCTATTTAGTTAATTATTTTTGCAGATGATTAATAGATAAATTCCTCACGTCCATCAATTTATTTTAGAATTTTTGGGGTTCCGTATCTTGCGCTAGATATAGATTACTACAGACTGTTCTGTTTTTAACATATTCTGTTTTTCGTGTGTTGTTTGCTTATTTTGATGAATCTATGGCTAGTAAAATAGTTTATAAACCATAGAGAAGTTGGAATACAGTAGTTTTAACACCAATATAAATAAAGAATGAGTTCATTATAGTACCTTGAAGTGGTCTTTTGTTTTCTTTCGCTAACGGAGCACACGAGATTTTCTACTTTAAGTTTTGTGTTGTGAAGTTTTCAAGTTTTGGGTAAAGATTTGATGGATTATGGAACAAGGAGTGGCAAGATCCTAAGCTTGGGGATGCCCATGGAACCCCCAAGATAATCTAAGGACACCTAAAAGCCAAAGCTTGGGGATGCCCCAGAAGGCATCCCCTCTTTTCGTCAACTTCTATCGGTAACTTTACTTGGAGCTATATTTTTATTCACCACATGATATGTGTTTTGCTTGGAGCGTCTTGTATTATTTGAGTCTTTATTTGTTAGTTTACCACAATCATCCTTGCTGTACACACCTTTTGAGAGAGCCATACATGATTTGGAATTTGTTAGAATACTCTATGTGCTTCGCTTATATCTTTTGAGTTATATAGTTTTGCTCTAGTACTTCACTTATATCTTTTAGAGCACAGTGGTGGATTTGTTTTATAGAAACTATTGATCTCTCATGCTTTACTTAGATTATTTTGAGAGTCTTAAATAGCATGGTAATTTTCTTAAATAATCCTAATATGCTAGGTATTCAAGATTAGTAAAAAAATTCCTATGAGTGTTTTGAATACTAAGGGGCGTTTGATGCTTGATGATTGTTTTGAGATATGGAGGTAATAATATCAAAGTCGTGCTAGTTGAGTAGTTGTGAATTTGAGAAGTGCTTGTGTTGAAGTTTGCAAGTCCCGTAGCATGCACGTATGGTAAATGTTGTGTAACAAATTTGAAACATGAGGTGTTTTTTTAATTGTCTTCCTTATGAGTGGCGGTCGGGGACGAGCGATGTTCTTTTCCTACCAATCTATCCCCCTAGGGGCATGCGCGTAGTGCCGAGGTTTTTGATGACTTGTAGATTTTTGCAATAAGTATGTGAGTTCTTTATGACTAATGTTGATTCCATGGATTATACGCACTCTCACCCTTCCATCATTGCTAGCCTCTTCGGTACCGTGCATTGCCTTTTCTCACATTGAGAGTTGGTGCAAACTTCGCCGGTGCATCCAAACCCCGTGATATGATACGCTCTTTCACACATAAACCTCCTTATATCTTCCTCAAAACAGCCACCATACCTACCTATTATGGCATTTCCATAGCCATTCCGAGATATATTGCCATGCAACTTTCCACCATTCCATTTATCATGACACATTCATCATTGTCATATTGCTTAGCATGATCATGTAGTTGACATAGTATTTGTGGCAAAGCCACCGTTCATAATTCTTTCATACATGTCACTCTTGGTTCATTGCATATCCCGGTACACCGCCGGAGGCATTCATATAGAGTCATCTTTTGTTCTAGCATCGAGTTGTAATCATTGAGTTGTAAATAAATAGAAGTGTGGTGATCATCATTTTCTAGAGCATTGTCCCAAGTGAGGAAAAAAAGAGAAAGGCCATATAAAAGAAGAAAAAGGCCTAAATAAAAAATGAGAGAAAAAGAGAGAAGGGACAATGTTACTATCCTTTGCCACACTTGTGCTTCAAAGTAGCACCATAACCTTCATGATAGAGAGTCTCTTGTTTTGTCACTTTTATATACTAGTGGGAAATTTTCATTATAGAACTTGGCTTGTATATTCCAACAATGGGCTTCCTCAAGTGCCCTAGGTCTTCGTGAGCAAGCAAGTTGGATGCACACCCACTTAGTGTCTTTTATTGAGCTTTCATACATTTATAGCTCTAGTGCATCCGTTGCATGGCAATCCCTACTCCTTGCATTAACATCAATCTATGGCATCTCCATAGCCCGTTGATTAGCCTCGTTGATGTGAGACTATCTCCTTTTTTGTCTTCTCCACATAACCCCCATCATCATATTCTATTCCACCCATAGTGCTATGTCCATGGCTCGCACTCATATATTGCGTGAAAGTTTATAGGTTTGAGATTGCTAAGGTATGAAACAATTGCTTGGCTTGTCATCGGGGTTGTGCTTGATGAGAGCATTCTTGTGTGACAAAAATGGAGCATGACTAAACTATATGATTTTGTAGGGATGAACTTTCTTTGGCCATGTTATTTTGAGAAGACATAATTTCTTTGTTAGTATGCTTGAAGTATTATTATTTTTATGTCAATCTGAACTTTTGTCTTGAATCTTTCGGATCTAAATATTCATACCACAATTAAGAAGAATTACATTAAAATAATGCCAAGTAGCACTCCGCATCAAAAGTTCTGTTTTTATCATTTACCTACTCAAGGACGAGCAGGAATTAAGCTTGGGGGTGCTTGATACGTCTCCAACGTATCTATAATTTTTGATTGCTCCATGCTATATTATCTACTGTTTTGGACATTATTGGGCTTTATTATCCACTTTTATATTATTTTCGGGACTAACCTATTAATCGGAGGCCCAACCCAGAATTGCTTTTTTTTTGCATATTTCAGGGTTTCGAAGAAAAGGAATATCAAACGGAGTCCAAACGGAATTAAACCTTCGGGAACGTGATTTTCTCAACGAACAAGACCCAGAAGACTTGGACCCTACATCAAGACACAAAAGAGGAGGCCATGAGGTAGGGGGCGCGCCTATCCCCCCAGGCGCGCCCTCCACCCTCGTGGGCCCCCTGTTGCTCCACCGACGTACTCCTTCCTCCTATATATACATACGTACCCCCAAACGATCAGATACGGAGCCAAAACCCTAATTCCACCACCGTAACTTTCTGTATCCACGAGATCCCATCTTGGGGCCTGTTCTGGAGCTCCGTCGGAGGGGGCATCGATCATGGAGGGCTTCTACATCATCACCATAGCCCCTCTGATGAAGTGTGAGTAGTTCACCTTAGACCTACGGGTCCATAGTTATTAGCTAGATGGCTTCTTCTCTCTTTTTGGATCTCAATACAATGTTCTCCCCGTCTCTTGTGGAGATCTATTCGATGTAATCTTATTTTTGTGGTGTGTTTGTTCAGACCGATGAATTGTGGGTTTATGATCAAGTCTATCTATTAAAAATATTTGAATCTTCTCTGAATTCTTTTACGTATGATTGGTTATCTTTGAAAGTCTCTTCGAATTATCAGTTTGGTTTGGCCTACTAGATTGATCTTTCTTGCAATGGGAGAAGTGCTTAGCTTTGGGTTCAATCTTGCGGTGTCCTTTCCCAGTGACAGTAGGGGCAGCAAGGCACGTATTGTATTGTTGCCATCGAGGATAACAAGATGGGGTTTTCATCATATTGCATGAGTTTATCCCTCTACATCATGTCATCTTGCTTAAGGCGTTACTCTGTTTTCATTAACTTAATACTCTAGATGCATGCTGGATAGCGGTCGATGAGTGGAGTAATAGTAGTAGATGCAGGCAGGAGTCGGTCTACTTGTCTCGGACGTGTTGCCTATATACATGATCATACCTAGATATTCTCATAACTATGCTCAATTCTGTCAATTGCTCAATAGTAATTCATTCACCCATCATAGAATACTTATGCTCTTGAGAGAAGCCACTAGTGAAACCTATGGCCCCTGGGTCTATCTTCATCATATTAGTCTTCCAATACTTAGTTATTTCCTTTACTTTTTTACTTTGCTTTTATTTTACTTTGCATCTTTATCATAAAAATACCAAAAATATTATCTTATCATATCTATCAGATCTCACTCTGGTAAGTGGCCGTGTAGGGATTGACAACCCCTTATCATGTTGGTTGCGAGGATTTACTTGTTTTGTGCAGGTACGAGGGACTCGCGCGTAGCCTCCTACTATATTGATACCTTGGTTCTCAAAAATTGAGGGAAATACTTACGCTACTTTGCTGCATCATCCCTTCCTCTTCAGGGAAAACCAACGCAGTGCTCAAGAGGTAGCAAGAGTTGACTTGGCCGATGATCGGTAAGCCATAAGAAATAAATGGATCTTCAAGAGGAAGACGAACGCTGATAGTAGTGTTACTATCTACAAAGCTAGACTTGTGGAAAAAGGTTTTGACAAAGTTCAAGGTGTTGACTACGATGAGATTTTCTCACTCGTAGCGATTCTGAAGTCTGTCCAAATCATGTTAGCAAATTTCCACATTTTATGAAATCTCGCAAATGGATGTCAAAACTACATTCCTTAATGGATTTCTTAAAGAAGAGTTGTATATGATGCAACCAGAAGGTTTTGTCGATCCTAAAGGTGCTAACAAAATGTGCAAGCTCCAGCAATCCATCTATGGACTGGTGCAAGCATCTCAGAGTTGGAATATACGCTTTGATGAGTTGATCAAAGCATATAGTTTTATACAGACTTGTGGTGAAGACTGTATTTACAAGAAAGTGAGTGGGAGCACTACAACATTTCTGAAAAATATATGTGAATGACATATTGTTGATCAGAAATAATGTAGAATTTTCTAGAAAGCATAAAAGAGTATTTGAAAGGAGTTTTTTCAAATAAAAACCTCGGTGAAACTAATTACATATTGAGCATCAAGATCTATAGAGATAGATCAAGACACTTGATAAGTTTTTTCAATGAGTACATACCTTGACAAGATTTTGAAGTAGTTCAAAATGGAACAGTCAAAGAAAGAGTTCTTACCTGTGTTACAAGGTGTGAAATTGAGTAAGACTCAAAGCACGACCACGACAGAAGATAGAAAGAGAATGAAAGTCATTCCCTATGCCTCAGCCATAGTTTCTATAAAGTATGCCATGTTGTGTACCAGATCTATTGTATACCCTACACTGAGTTTAGCAAGGGAGTACAATAGTGATGTAGGAGTAGATCACTGGACAGCGGTCAAAATTATCCTTAATGAAATAAGGATATATTTCTCGATTATGGAGGTGACAAAAGGTTCGGCATAAAGGGTTACATCGATGCAAATTTTGACACTGATCCAGATGGCTCTAAGTCTCAATCTGGATACATTTTGAAAGTGGGAGCAATTAGCTAGAGTAGCTCCGTGCAGAGCATTGTTGACATAGAAATTTGCAAAATACATACGGATCTGAATGTGGCAGACCCGTAGACTAAACTTCTCTCACAAGCAAAACATGATCACACCTTAGTACTCTTTGGGTGTTAATCACATAGCGATGTGAACTAGATTATTGACTCTAGTAAACCCTTTGGGTGTTGGTCACATGACGATGTGAACTATGGGTGTTAATCACATGGTGATGTGAACTATTGGTGTTAAATCACATGGCGATGTGAACTAGATTATTGACTCTAGTGCAAGTGGGAGACTGAAGGAAATATGCCATAGAGGCAATAATAAAGTTATTATTTATTTCCTTATTTCATGATAAATGTTTATTATTCATAATAGAATTGTATTAACCGGAAACATAATACATGTGTGAATACATAGACAAACATAGTGTCACTAGTATGCCTCTACTTGACTAGCTCGTTAATCAAAGATGGTTAAGTTTCCTAACCATAGACATGAGTTGCCATTTGATTAACGGGATCACATCATTAGGAGAATGATGTGATTGACTTGACCCATTCCGTTAGCTTAGCACTTGATCGATTAGTATGTTGCTATTGCTTTCTTCATGACTTATACATGTTCCTATGACTATGAGATTATGCAACTCTCGTTTACCGGAGGAACACTTTGTGTGCTACCAAATGTCACAACGTAACTGGGTGATTATAAAGGTGCTCTACAGGTGTCTCCGAAGGTACTTGTTGGGTTGGCGTATTTCGAGATTAGGATTTGTCACTCCGATTGTCAGAGAGGTATCTTTGGGCCCACACGATAATGCACATCACTATAAGCCTTGCAAGCATTGCAACTAATGAGTTAGTTGCGGGACGATGTATTACGGAACGAGTAAAGAGACTTGCCGGTAACGAGATTGAACTAGGTATTGAGATACCGACGATCGAATCTCGGGCAAGTAACATACCGATGACAAAGGGAACAACGTATGTTGTTATGCGGTTTGACCGATGAAGATCTTCGTAGAATATGTGGGAGCCAATATGAGCATCCAGGTTTCTCTATTGGTTATTGACCGGAGACGTGTCTCGGTCATGTCTACGTAGTCCTCGAACCCGTAGGGTCTGCACGCTTAAAGTTTGATGACGGTTATATTATGAGTTTATGGTTTTTGATGTACCGAAGGTACTTAGGAGTCCCGGATGTGATCATGGACATGACGAGGAGTCTCAAAATGTTCGAGACATAAAGATCGATATATTGGACGACTATATTTGGATACCGGAATGGTTCCGGGTGAGATCGGGATAATACCTGAGCACTGGGAGGCTATCGGAACCCCCCGGGAGGTATATGGGCCTTAATGGGCTTTAGTGGAAAGGA
>NC_041390.1:560473598-560509786 GCF_002162155.2 Triticum dicoccoides | reverse complement strand
CTTTCCTCCCTCCTTCCTCTTCCTTCCCTCTCCCTCTCCAAATAAGAAAAGGAGGAGTCCTACTCCCGGTGGGAGTAGGACTCCCCCCTTGGGCGCGCCTCCTCCCCTTGGCCGGCCCTCTCCTCCCCTCCTTTATATACGAAGGAGAGGGGCACCCCATAGACACAACAATTGATCTCTTGGATCTCTTAGCCGTGTGCGGTGCCCCCCTCCACCATAATCCACCTCGATAATATCGTAGCGGTGCTTTGGCGAAGCCCTGCGTCGGTAGAACATCATCATCGTCACCACACCGTCGTGTTGACGTAACTCTCCCTCAAAAGCTCGACTGGATCGGAGTTCGAGGGACGTCATCGAGTTGAACGTGTGCAGAACTCGGAGGTGTCGTGCGTTCGGTACTTGATCGGTCGGATCGTGAAGACGTACGACTACATCAACCGCGTTGTGCTAACGCTTTCGCTTTCGGTCTATGAGGGTACGTAGACAATACTCCCCCATCTCGTTGCTATGCATCACCATGATCTTGCGTGTGCGTAGGAAATTTTTGAAATTACTAAGTTCCCCAACAACTAAACGCTTCCGCTTTCGGTATACGAGGGTAAGTAGACACACTCTCCCCTCTCGTTGCTATGCATCTCCTAGATAAATCTTGCGTGATCGTAGAAAACTTTTTGAAATACTGTGTTCCCCAACATGGATATGGTTCACGATTTTGACTGGGTCAATGATTTTGGTTGAGGTTTATTATGACTTGGGTTCATGATTTTTATTCAACTGAGATGTTCAATTTTGAATCTGGTTCACTCAACGATTTCTATTGAGGTGTTTAATTTTGGATTTGGTTCATGATTTTGAACGTATCAATGATTTCTTAAACAATCGATAACAACCAGTATGTAAAAACTCACGAGTCTCATGCACCCTCTCATCACTTGGTAAAAAGGAATGTCAATATTATAACATCAATATAGTACATGTAGTAGTCAGTGCAAGAAATTTTTTCACATACATTTGGATTGATTAGCAGATAACACAGAATCACATCTTGAGGAAGGGCCTACCAAAAGATCACATTATAAAAAGGGAAAACTTGCACAATCATCTCTCTCACGCGCCAATTCAATTCTTTCATGAAATCCTAACAACACAAACGATGCAGCAAAGCGCGCACAATCCTTCTAATATATACTATGTAAGAGGCCAAAATGATACTAACTATTGGGCAGAATTTACCCGTTAAACCGAAGTATATCTATCACATGAAATTTTGAAGTAGGAACTCAAATACATCTCTTCTCCTATTTAAAAAAACATAAGGTTCTCCGGTTCACCTTGCCTTCGTCCAACATTGTCCCTTCCCTCTCGTCTTTTATTGATTTACCAAATAAAATTATGTTTTATTAGGCAAGACAATAAGTAATTGCCAAATGAGTGATCACCAAATAAAATCCTGAAATTTATTTAGATAGGTAATCACGGGCACTATTTGATAAACAATTATTTAGACACCCAAACTAGTATGAAAGGTAATCATGGGCTAACATACTGTAGAATAGTCGCAACCCATGGGCTTATCTAGTCTATATTATATATATCTTCCCGACGAGCATCGAAAAATTCGCGGGGGCACGCACTGCCCAGCCATGTGTGCCGCCTGGTTGCCTCAGCAAAGCTGTTGGATCCCGTACGAGAGTACAACAAGTTCTAATTTCTGAAATTTATGATTTTATTGGTTGCGGCTTCTAAAACATGTAATTTTATTGGTCGGTCGTACCAAGTTTCAGAGTTAAAACTTAAGACTTACTATTTTGTTGGCCGTAGATTCTAAAACTTACGATTTTGTTGGCCGTAGATTCTAAAACTTGCAATTTTATTGGTTGCTCGTATCAAGTTTCAGAAGTTAAAACTCAATGAAATATTAAAAAGTTGTCAATATGTATTTAAAATGGATCTCATTTGGAAGCCCTACTCACCAGAAACACGAATATGAAAACAAAACCTAACTGTGACTTTTGATTCAAAAGATATAGAAAATTAAAAAATCCAAATCCAAAAGAAGAAAAAGGAACTACATGCCCCCGCAGCTACGTGCTACAAATACCCTTTCCGTCGAGCTTCCTCTTAAATCTACATCTTGCGTGGTGCAGTTCTAGATGTTCAATTATCCAGTGAGTTGTGAACCAACCTGTGGTTGGATGGTTAGAGATAAAATGGTATCCCAGTCCACCAGGGTTCAAATCATTATTCTTGAATTTATTTGGATGAGACGTTCCTGTCGACGACGATGCGCCTACGGTGGCTCAGTCTTCCAAAGATGTTTATAGAGATAGAGTGTGCGTCTGTGCATTCATAAGGATGAATGTATGCGCATATATATGTGTGCTTGTGTCTGTACTGTGTCCAAAACAAATTATGCCGTGATTTTCCTCTCTTGTGTATAACACGCTGAGATGCTTCTCACAATCGAACGTATGAACACTACGCACTAGTATACACCAAGCTACGGTACTGTGGCGTCTGTGTTCCTCGGGCAACCATGTCGGCCGGTATGCCTCTCCGGTGACATTTTCTCCCGTTCCTTTTGCGATCGCTTGAGCAACGCATTCCGCCGGGCAGTTTCACTTCGTCTTCCATGCCACCGCGGTCCACGTTTCAACTTCCCTGACGTTCGCTAGAACAGGCACGCACACAACGTGCACGGCAAAGACATACGGCGCGGCCGAAAGCTACAGCTTTTGTAGACGGGCATGTACACTCTGAACCAGCTGCTCAACTTCGTGAGAATCTATATATGCGTCAGCCGACTTCTAAGCTGGCAATAGTAAAAACCGCGTACCTCGACGAATTGCAAGTTTGAACTAGTGAGGTAAGAGGAGAAGCACCTCTGTCCTCACAGACATCCAACTTGCTGCTGCTGCATTTCCTAGTGAGGTTGCTCTTCAAGAAATAATATGTTGTACTCTCTGTTTCAAAATAAATGACCTAATTTTATATTTAACTTTGAGGGAGTATGATGAAGTGCAACCAAAAAGATGAATACAGAAGCAATACAAGTCAGAGACGGCTTCACGTTTCTCGAGTCGGGAGGAGCCACATATTGTTTTGATAGGCTCAGTTCGAAAAGAAAACAGCAGAGATGGCTTTCCAACGGTCCTCTCGTTTCCACGCGTCCGCCACCTCCAACGGGCTAATCCATGGCCGGCGCGCCGGCGCTGCCCAAACCCAGCCCCAGCCACACCCGTCGGGCGATTACCCCGATCTCCGACGGCCAGATAGAGCCCATACTCCATATCCCTCCTACCGTGAGGCCCTGGTCGCGGGGTTCTCTGCGGACGTGCCTCTGCCCGGTCGGTCCTGCCCTGCTTCGGCGGATCTTGAACCGGACGAGGCGGGTTGGATTCAAGTTCGCAACCGTCGTCGTCAGCGCCGTTTGGAGGAATCCCCGTCCGCCGCGTGCCAACCTGTGCGCTTCGGGTCAAGGATTCCGCGGTGGTTATTGGGCAGGTGCTTCAAGTGCTTGGACTCGGGCCACCGCATTGCTAAGTGCACAGGGGAGATTAGGTGCCACCGCTGCTGGCTCCCAGGTCACATAGCTAGAAGTTGCCACTCCCACCAAGCTGCTGCTCCCCCTGTTCCACTCCCTCCCAGTTCCGCAAATAGTCGCGCCGCCTCTGGTCGTCCCGTCCAGATCCACGCCCCTCATCGTCGGCCGCCTCCGCGCGATATGGCACACTACCCACCCCTCGCCCAGTCCCGCTTCCCTGGGGAGCTCTACACCCATGGGGACCCGGATTTGCGGCCAGAAAGGGGTGGGGGCATCATCTCGCGCTCTCCGGGGATGGACGCTCTGGAAGCTGATTTCAGGAATCGAGCTTTGCTGGCTTCGGTTCAGGGGCGGAGGCCAGCGGTCTCGCCGGAGGCTTTGGTCCAAGCCTTGGCCGGGTTCTGACGGGGTGGAGAGGAGATTTGTGCGGGTGGAGGTGGCATATCCGGATGATTTCTTCATCTCCTTCGCTTCCACAGAGGACTGTGACAAGGTGCTATCCTACACCGGGAAGGTCAGATGTGCCGGAGCCCCAGTTGCATTCCGGCGCTGGCACCGGAGTGCACAAGCGAGCAGCGGTAAGCTTGATTTCTTCTGTAAGTTGGGGATTGAAGGTATGCCTGCCAATGCTTGGGAGTGGGGCGCCGTCAGCCAACTTGTCAACAATCTTCAGGGACAACTCGTGAAGATTCTGTCGCAGGTAGACCACCGGCAGATAGATGTTACGGCCTGGATGAGGAATCCGTCTGGAATTCCAAAGATATATGATCTGGAGATTCCAGAACCGGTGGGCCTGCCGAATTCCTTTGAGCCTGAAGCCCCCCTGTCTCCGCCGATGCCCCAGTCCCGTTCATGGAATTCAACCAGGATTATGAGCCTGATTACGACGAGGATCTCACTAGGCGCCATGACTACTCCCGATCCTGCTTCAGAGGGAGGGTGGATGGCACTGGGAGGGGCTCTGCTCCCCGTTCGGGTGTGCACCCCTTTGGTGGCCCTGGTGGTTTCGGAATTGCTGGTGACTGGGGGCGCCGGGCCCATGGTCTGCTGACTCCGGCAGGTGGCATGCTGCCTCCTCACTTGCAACCATCCAGGAAGACAGCAGACAGCGTGGAAGAGACAAGATCATGGTCGCCTTCACTTGGAGCATGCTTTGAATCAGGAGTTGAAGGGCATGATGCTGCTGCGTCTCCAATTACTCCAGTTGTAGGATCGACGGCGCACTCCCCAGCTCCTGGCGCCTCGGCTCCCTCTGGGTACGCCCCCACGGCGGTGGGTTCAGCTGTGTTTGCTGACACTCCGGAGGTTCCTCCTTCGCCGACTACTACTATGGCGGGCTCTCAGGCGTTCGGTGACACACCTCCCTTCGGCAGGGCTACTCTTCATATGTCGTGGTCACCGCGCCGGCTTTCTGTGGGATCGGAGGAAGAGGTACTCGAGGAGCAAAGGGACGAGGACGGAGCCTGCCTGGGCGGGAGCGACATCCGTAGGGCGGAGGACTCCTCCGATGCCGCTGACGAAGCACTGTTACCCGCTCTGGATGATGGACCGCCAAGACTCAACTCACCGAGGCTGCCGCAACAAGGGGAGGGCTCGCTGATGTCTGGCAGCAGCCTGGTATGCACACCATTCACGATCCCGCTGAGCCCAAGCAAACTGTTGCCCCCCAAGCACCGACAGGTGGTTTGGCTCATAAATTTGGTCCCAGGACGGTGGAAGAGACTCTCCTGTGTGGTATGGTGGCCACTCCTAAAGCATCTCTTATGGGTCCGAGACCGGCGGCTTCGGCTCCAGTGAGATGCAAGAAGGGCATTCCGTCGGGTTTCTCTCCGCGTCAGAGTGCACGCTTAAGCCAGATTTCTGATGGCACGAAGAAGGGGCCCTACCACAGGGCACAGACTGTGCTTCTGCGCAGAATGGGGGTGATTCAACCTGAAGAACAGCTATCTAAGGAAGCCTTGGATGATTACCTGAGGCTTTTCGACGCTCCTCTCGCGCCACATCATATCAAGGCCATTGCAGCTCTCTTTGATCCGGACGGGGTGTAATTCGACGAACCAGCACAGGAGGGCTTCGCGACACTATCCCTTCCGGACACGGTGAAGCCATGTGGTGCTTAATGGAGTGGTATTTTTGTGGGTGGTGGTGTTTAGTAATTACTCATGTCTGTTGGTGTGTTAGCATGGAATATCAGGGGGCTTAACAACCCCGCTAGACGTAACTCCGTTCGTTTATTTCTGCAATCATGCAATATTTCCCTTGTTTGTCTCCAAGAATCCAAATTGGACAGGGTGGATGCTGTGGTAGTTGGCCAAATTCTGGGCCCGACTTTCGATGGTTTCGACTTCCTTCCTATGGTGGGTACTAGAGGGGGAATCCTTCTAGCTTGGAAGAAGGACAGTTTGTCTGTCCCTGATGTTCATAAGGGAGAATTATCGATCACAATCAAGGTTTCTTCCTTGTCAGATGGGAAAGTCTGGATGGTGACTTCGGTATATGGACCTCAAGAGGATGATGACAAGATCATGTTCCTGGAGGAGATTCAGGGGTTGGGTACTAATATTTAGCTCCCATGGATTGTTAATGGTGATTTTAATTTGGTTTGTGAGGCGGGGGAGCACAGTTCACACAGGTTTAACAGAAGATTGGCAAATAAATTCAGGCACACTATCAACTCCTTGGGTTTGCATGACATGCCGATGTTGGGGAGGAGGTTCACTTGGTGCAATAATCAAGAAACTCAGTGATTGCTAGGCTGGACCGGCTGCTGTTCAATAATGCCTGGGAGGATATTTTCCCCATCAGTGGCTTATTGCCACTCAGTTCCAACATCTCGGACCACTGCCCTTTGCTTCTTAGCTGTTCTTGTGACAAGCCCAAATATCGCCACTTTTGTTTTGAGAATTTTTGGGTCAAGTTACCAGGGTTTATAGAGACCGTCCAAGAAGCCTGGCAGGAAGAAGTTCTTTCGAGGGATGCCATGGTGGTCCTTAGTGTTAAGATGCAACGTACAGCAAAGGCGCTCAGAAGCTGGGGTCAGAGGAAACAGAGTTCAATGTGCATACAGTTTCAGATAGCCAACGAGGTGATTTTGCGATTGGATAGCGCACAAGAGGCACGGTCTCTGTCAGATGATGAACGACGTTTAAGGGCTTTTTTGAAAGGGAAGTGCCTCGCTCTCGCCTCATTAGAGCGGGTCCGCTTGCGACAGCGTGCAAAGGTGAGGGATCTAAAGGAAGGGGATGCGAACTCCAAGTACATTCACATGAAAGCAAATGGCAGGAGGAGGAAGCACCAAATCCCCTACCTCAGAGATGGCCCAAGAACAGTCTCGAGTCTAGAGAATAAGCTGAGGCTGGCTAGAGAGTTCTACAGTAGTTTGATGGGTACTCCGGCACAAGTGAGGTCTTTCTTGAAGTTGGACCTTCTTGACATCAACAGTCTGCCACCGGATTTGGCCAGTGGTTTGGAAGGTCCGTTCACGGAAAATGAAGTCAAACAGGTGATCATGGACATGCCCTCGGACAAGGCCCCAGGACCGGACGGCTTTTCGGGCCTTTTCTACAAGGTATGCTGGGACATTATTTCTAAGGATTTCATGGAGATCATGTTCGAGTTGCACAGGAGCAACTTTGCTTCCTTTGGCAGGCTCAACTCCTCCATAATTACCTTATTGCCCAAGAAAGAATGTTCTCTGGAAGTAGCGGATTTTAGACCGATTAACTTGATTCATGGAGTGGCTAAAATATTTGCCAAGGTGTTGGCTGTCTGTCTGGCTCCCCTTCTTCTAGCTCTAGTGTCTAAAGTGCAAAACGCTTTGATTGGCGGCAGGAGTATGCATGAGAACTTCAAGTTTGTCTGTAATACGGCCAAGGTGCTTCACAAGAGGAAAACAACGGTTGTACTAATGAAGATTGATATATCTAAAGCATTTGATACGCTGTCTTGGGAATTCATTATTCAAATTTTGATAAGGAGAGGTTTTCGGCTTCGTTGGTGCTCTTGGATTTGTGGATTGTTGCGTACTGCTTCCTCCTCGGTATTAATTAATGGTGAGACTTGCAAGCCCTTCTCCCTGGGTAGCGGCGTGAGACAAGGCAACTCCCTATCCCCAGCACTCTTCATTCTGGCCATGGATTCCTTGCAAGCTATGATTAGTTGGGCGGTTCAAAACAATATGTTATCAAGCTTGGGCCTCAACCCCAAGGTCCCGAGAGCCTCCTTCTTTGCGGATGATGCTATCCTCTTTTTCAAGCCTTGTCCAAGTGATCTACAGGTGATCTCAGCCATTCTCAAGCTCTTTGGTGAATCTTCAGGCCTCCGTATCAACTTGTAGAAGAGCACGGTCACTTGCATTAGGAGTGACGACGCTACCTCTTCTTCTGTGGCCCAACACTTCGGTTGTCAGTCCAAGCCTTTTTCGATACAATACCTCGGGCTCCCGCTGTCTATTTATCGTTTGCGATGGCAAGATATTTGGCCACTCATTGACAAATATTCCAATAAGATGAAGGGGTGGAAACCAAAGTTAATGGCACCCGCTGGGCGTTTGACTCTGACTCACTCAGTTCTCATGGCCATGCCTATACACTTCCTTTCGGTTATGCAGTTGCCGGCATGGGCGCTGAAGATTGTTAACAGAAGATGTCGGGGCTTCTTATGGAAGGGTGACGCTGATATTAATGGGGGTCACTGCCTCTTACCATGGTCAAGGGTGTGCATGCCCAAGGAATGTGGTGGCTTAGGTATACCGAATCTCAAATGGTTTGGTTACGCCCTTCGCTGTCGTTGGCCTTGCTTAACATGGGAAGAAGATGAGAGACCATGGAGCACGCTCCCAGAAGAGAGGGAGAAAGAGGTTATGGCCTTGTTTAATTCAGCTACTATGGTACAGGTGGGGGACGGACGTAGGGCCAGATTCTGGACTGACAAGTGGCTGCCCGGTGGGTGTTCCATTCAGGAGACGGCTCCAGCCCTGTTCTCTTTTTTCAAGGACATGGGTGGCTCGGTGAGAGATGCTATTGATAATCGGAGCTGGATAAGGGAGATTTCGGGAGGTATTTCAGCCCAGGCCATGGCTCAATATCTTAAGATTTGGGACGTTGTGGAAAGTACTGTTCTTGCTGTGCAGGTCCCAGATAGATTGGTCTGGAAGTGGACGGGTGATCGATGCTTCTCGGTCAGCAGTGCTTATGGCATGTTCTTCGCTGCGAATATACGTTTTGCCTGCCATAAACCGATTTGGAGGTCCAAAGTCCCACCAAGATGCAAGTTCTTCATGTGGCTGGTCATCCATAAGCGCTGCTTAACGGCTGACAATTTGGAGCGAAGGGGCTGGCCATCAAACGAAACATGCCCGATGTGTCTTTCCACACACGAAGATTGCTCACATCTATTTTTATGTTGCCGCTATTCACAGCAGGTGTGGTCCGGGTTCAGGAACTGGACGCGGGTGACATTTCCGATCCCCGATGACAACTTCGGTAGCTCCGAGAACTGGTGGATCAACGCGCGGAGAGGAATTCCTAAGGCAGCCCGACGGAACTTCGACACGATGACCATCCTGATCTACTGGCGAATTTGGAAGGAAAGAAACGCCATGATTTTTCAACAGGTGGCTAGCAGCGTGGACAGGGTGCTGGAGCTCATCCAAGAAGATATCACTGTTTGGCGATCGGCTGGTTGTGTAGGCGACATCGGCTAATACACTGCATGTTCCTTTTCTATTGTAGCCTGCCTATGGCTTCAGCCGGGACCTTTTCTCTTCTTGTTTTGAGCTTAGGCTCGGTTGGCTGTCAGTTCTAGATCGCCTAGAAGGTCAGCCTGGATGTACTCTTTTCATTCTATCTAATAAAAGATCGGCCAACGGCCCTTCGATAGGCTCAGTTCCAATCCGTATTAGTATTTGAAGTTTTAGCCTTTTAGATGGTATAGCAAAATGGCCCGTACATTGCAACGTGATAAAAAAATCATAATCTTCAATGGCCATGACCATATTTTGGTGAGTCACTGAGATACACTAACACTCCCATTTTCATGAAATTGTGAACAATTTTTAAAAATCATGGACATTTTTTTAAACTCGTAAACATATGTGAAAACCTGAATATTCTTCAAATTCGTGAACATTATTACAGATTTGAACATTTTCTAAAATCATGAAAAAATTGAATTCATGAACATTTTATACTATTTGCATTTTTTAAATTTTGTGAATATTTTTAAAACATTTTTCTTGAAGGCGCGAACATTTCTAGAATCAATGAACATTTTTTTGGAAATTGGTGGGACAAGTTTTGAAATTCACAAACATTTGTTTTGATTTAATGAACATTTTTTGAAATGCATGATAATGTTTTTGAATGCACGGACATTTTATGAATCAATAAATTATTTTGTAAGTCACGGACAATTTTTGAATTTTTAGGATATTTTCAATTCATGAACATATTTTGAATTGACAAATTTTGGTTCAATTTTATTAAAACTTTTTAATATATGGACATTTCTTGATTTTCCAAACATTTTTTCAACTTGTGAACATTTTTAAAAAATCATGAACAGTTTCTAAATCCACAAACATTTATGAGTCATTAAACATTTTATTTCAAAATTCACATTTTATAAATTATCAGAACTATTTTTGCAGTTCCAAATTATTTAAAGTAGAAAAACCGAAGACAGAAAAGAAAAACAAAAAGAAAAAAATGAAATTTTCAAAACAGGTCGTCCAAACATGGGCCAGCCCAAATAGGCGTGCTGTGTCTTCTCTCAGCGTGCAAAGCGCAGTATAGAAGGTTCTTACTGCATGGGCCGGCTTCAGCCGTGTACGGAGATGAGTTTTATTTGAGTTGTGAAAATATACAGAAAACGTCCGACTTAGGGACGGCAACATCTGGTTTATTATCTGTGATTTACATCGACGCCTATGCATTGATCTGAGAGGGTCATTATTTTTGTTCGCGTATTGTTCATGCACGGGTAGAAATTATTATTGGAGGATGCGAGGAGGAACAAAGCGGAAGAAACAGTTGATCTAGCATCGTCGTGAAAGGTCGGGCTTCTGATCTAGCATCGTCGTGAAAGGTCGGGCTTCATCACAGAGGAATAACTAGTTTTTGAACATATCAAACCAAGTTTGGCATCGTGGAGAATTCTTCTAAAACAAGACCTTCAAATTGTGTGCTACAGAATAAAAGAAACAAAGAAGCAGATACTACAATATTGGATTCAGAATAACCATTGAGTTTTTATGATGATACCTTAGACATGGTGTTGGATAATTTTTCCTTTTTGTTTCTTCCCCTTTTGTAAATAATTTTGATTTAAATATGTTATATACTAGAAAATCACCGTAGAACAATTGTTCTATGCTCAGAGCTTCAAAAAAAAAGAACTAATGATGACTTCTTCCACAACAACTTCTTCAAGATGGGATAAACATCCTCACGTTATCATCCCTACATCCGGCCGGAGACAACCTAAACAAAAATTTTAATCCGTGTGAGTGACATGCGGCATGGAAAAAAAACTCCCAAATGTAAATCAATCAAACAGAAAAATAGAAAGAAAAAGTATATATGAATATCAGTGTAAAATCAGACATCTGGGAGAGCGATTAAATTATCTGTCTTCGAAAAGTCAAATATGTCTATCTTTCACTAAGTTTCTTTTTTCTGGAAAGGACCCCATATTTATTAAACCAACTGCATCATGCAACCCTGGCAAAGAAAGAATTATAAGAAAGTCATCGATCGCCAATGCGCGAATGGCTCACTGCAGCGGGGTCGTCGATCGTGTGTGCTTGCATCATCTTCGTTGGATCAAAAAGTTGTGGCGGTAGCACAAGTGTATATTTATTTGGGATGGTGATCACATGGAATCGACTAGTATTATTTTCCATCATGTTGAAGAAGTTAGAACTTTGTAGCAAATTTCCAATTTTTCCTTGCGCAGAAGTCTAGCAATGATTTGTTTCAACTATTTCTAAGCTTCACCAGCCCTCGATTTTCTATAAAAAAAATATCAAGGTCATCAATAATAGTTTATAATTAGGATTTCAATATACATCTGACATCATATTTATTAGGTAAAGTATCTGACAGCCTCACGTGCTTCGGATCCCGATCACATGCATGGCAATTAATTGATGCACCGTGGCAATTTTTCTGTCAAGTTTATACTACTGCACATGACAATTTTTGCTTTAGAATATGACAAATTCTATACACAAGCATGACAATTTTATCTATCTTCACATGGCAAATCTGTTGGCAGATTTCCTTAAAAATCTGACGTCAGAATTGTTAACATTTCCGTACAAGTATGGAACCCAAATAGTGATGTTGGTGGCAGAATCTTGCGACCAAGCTGACAAATAGCAAAGCGCACAACCCTGTTGTGTACATTTTGTACGTTTATTGATTGGGTCATAACAAGAAATATATGTAGTTATATTCTTCTAGGGATCATCCGAAGATCTATAATTTTCCTATGTGGTGCATCAGGAAAGTATTAGTGCACCGGGCCGGTTTGTGGTGCACCCGGTGCACCTGACTTTGGTTGAGGCTTTTAATAAATGCTTAGAAAAAAATCAAGGAAAAATAGCAAGTAGGTGCAACTTCAATTTTATGATGACATGGGAATTCAAGTCTACACGGAAGCGAGAAAAGAAATGTTATCAGTAACGAGAATGGGCCCAATTAATAGCCAAACGTACATTATGTACTCATCGCAAAAAAACTTACATTATCAAGTGTCAATTTTATCTATTTTTCCCGTGAAAAAATATCTATTTTTTCCTAGTATCACAGGCACTTGTAAATATACCCTTATAAAAAAGAAAAATGGCGTTCAAAATCTTGGGAATGCCGAATTCTTCTTTCTCTCGCATTCATAGGCGGCACACCGTCTTGTGAGATCTGGTTAATTTAGGTTTCCGATGGATCCAGCCGGCTTCAGTGGAGCCCTTATCGATCTTTTTTTCTCCACGGCGGCGATTTACTTTGCAAATTACAGCCATCAACGTTTCATGGTCAGCATCGACGCCTTGCTGGCCGGTACTTCTAAGTTGTGTTTTAAAAAGTTTGTTCCGTTGAGGCAGAGGCCTAGAGGCGGCATCAAGCTATGCTCATATTGGAGTCATGGCTACATGCTGGAATTTAGTCTATTTTGGGTAGCCCAATAACTATTTCAGAAATTTCTAATAAATTCTAAAGGCCCACTTAGCCCATTTGTGCAAGGCAAGGGATACTACTAAAATTTAGTCCCACATTACTAGTTTAGTGGGAGTTGGACCTCCTTATAAGGGAGGTTCTTTCCTCACTTATACGAGCATGAGAATAAGAGGGATATCCACGCGCGCTCCTCCTCCGCCGTCCGCCACGCCACGGCTCGCCTCGCCACGCCACGCCACGACGCCGCCAGTAGGCCTCCGAAACCGCACCTTTTGAGTCCTGTACGGGAGAAGGGTGATAAGGTTTTTGGGAAGCGCTCAGCGACTACTTGCTGCTTCATCACGGATGATCCGATCGCCGACGACTTCTTCCCCGACGTCCACAACCTCCTCGACGACATGGCGGGCGAGGACACCGACCCCAAGTCCATCACTTCTACTGCTGCTGTCCCGTACGTGTTCTTCCTCTTTCTGTTAGATGTCATGACACAGTTCTTTGATCTACTTTCCGTCATATATGTGTTAGGTTCTACTTCATGTAGTATCTGTTCTAGATGTGTTTAGTTCAAGTTCATATATGCAGATGCTCTTTACCTTCTCTCTGTCCGAACGCATGACTTGTTTTATCTCTACTATATTAGTCATGCTTTATCTAGTATTTCTGTTAATAAAATCATTCGGTAAACTGCTCATATTTCCAACAATCCAAAAACCTTATTATAGGCAATTTACCCCGAGTGGTTTTACTGCTTCCATGAGACCTCCTATATTTGAGGGTATCCACTATAAGAGGTGGCGTGTGAGAGCAGTCTTATGGTTTCAAACCATGAGTTTCTATGACGCCACTTTCGGCAAACCTGAAGGAGAGCTTGATGCTCAACATGCACAAGCTTTTTAAAAAATGGATACTCTGTTTAAGGCTGCTCTCTTGAGTGTTCTTGGTGAGAGCATAGTTGATGCTTATGCGTCAATTGATAATGGAAAAGATATGTGGGATGCACTCGAGGCCAAGTTTGGGGTCTCGGATGCTGGCACTGAGTTGTACATCATGGAGCAATTCTATGATTACAGGATGACTGAAGAGCGCTCCGTGATTGAGCAAGCTCATGAGATACAGTCATTTGCTAGAGAACTTGAGCACTTCAGTTGTATGCTACCGGACAAGTTTGTTGCCGGAGGTATCATCACTAAGCTTCCTCCTTCATGGAGGAACTTTGCTACCTTGCTGAAGCATAAGAGGCAGGAGTTTTCCGTCCCGGATCTCATTGGCACTCTTAATGTGGAAGAAAAGGCGAGAGCAAAGGACACACGTGCTCGAGGTATTGAGGGAGGATCTAGTGCCAATGTGGTACAAAAGCAGAACTTCCAGCCCCACAAGTTCAAGAACAAGGGCAAGTTTGATGGAAAAGCAAAGTTTGATGGGAAGAACAAGGTTGTGCAACACACGAACTTCAAGAAGAAGAATGGCAAGAAGAAAGGTGCTTGTCATGTGTGTGGGGATCCTGATCATTGGGCTCCTAGTTGCCCTAATCGCTATGACAAGCGTCATCTTGGGAAAGGCGGCAAGACCGCTAATGTTGTCATTGGAGACACTGACATGAAGGATGCTGGGTATGGTATATTTCCCACTATTCTTTCAGTATGTCATTCTCCTGACTGGTTGATTGACACGGGTGCCAATGTGCATGTATGCGGTGATGTTTCCATATTTTTGTCTTATCAGACCGCAGGGACTTCAACCGTGTTGATGGGCAACGGTTCAAGTGCTTCTGTTCGTGGTGTTGGCACGGTCGATCTGAAGTTTACTTCGGGGAAGATCGTGCGGCTAAAGAACGTGCATTATGTCCCCTCCGTCAATAAAAATCTTGTTAGCGGATCTCTTCTGTGTAGAGATGGCTACAAGCTTGTCTTTGAGTCAAATAAATTTGTAATATCCAAGTATGGAACCTTTGTTGGTAAAGGCTATGAGTCAGGAGGCTTGTTTCGTTTATCCTTATCAGACGTTTGCAATAAAGTTGTTAATCATATTTGCAACAATAGTGAATCCAATGTGTGGCATTCACGTCTTTGTCATGTTAACTTTGGTTGCATGTCACGACTAGCGAAGTTGAACTTAATCCCTAGTTTCACCACCGTTAAGGGATCTAAGTGTCAAGTGTGTGTGCAAGCTAAGCAACCTCGTAAGTCTCACACGACTGCGGAAATAAGAAATCTTGCACCACTAGAGCTCATACATTCAGATCTATGTGAAATGAATGGTGTGTTGACAAAAGGTGGAAAGAAATATTTCATGACGTTAATTGATGACTCCACTAGATACTGTTGTGTGTATCTTCTGAAATCTAAGGATGAGGCTTTGAACTTTTTCAAGATCTATAAAGCTGGAGTGGAAAGCCAACTTGATCGAAAAATCAAGAGGCTTAGGTCCGATCGTGGTGGAGAGTATTTTTTCAATGAATTTGATACTTTTTGTGCGGAACATGGTATAATCCATGAGAGGACGCCTCCCTATTCACCTCAGTCAAATGGGGTGGCCGAAAGAAAGAACCGTACTCTAATAGATTTTGTTAACGCCATGTTAGACACTTCGGGTCTCTCCAAGGCATGGTGGGGGGAGGCGATATTGACTGCATGTCATGTCCTAAACCGAGTTCCCACAAAGAACAAAGAGATAACTCCATTCGAGGAATGGGAGAAGAAAAGGTTAAAACTCTCTTATCTACGAACATGGGGTTGTTTGGCGAAAGTCAATGTTCCAATTCCAAAGAAGCGGAAGCTTGGACCAAAGACTGTGGATTGTGTTTTCTTGGGATATGCTTTTCATAGCATTGGCTATAGATTCTTGGTTGTAAAATCTGAGGTATCTGACATACATGTCGGTACGATCATGGAGTCCAATGATGCGACTTTCTTTGAAGATATCTTTCCCATGAAGGATATGGCTACCTCATCTAATCAAGAGATGCCTAGTTCATCGAATCAGGAACCAGTTACAATTACCGAACCTGCCATTTCGATGGAACACTTTGAAAGTCCTGTGGAGGAGAACCATGAAGTTCCTACTAGGAGAAAGAGATAGAGGACTGCAAAGTCTTTTGGTGATGATTTTCTTGTGTATCTCATAGATGACACTCCCAGTTCTATTTCAGAGGCCCATGCATCTGAAGATGCTGACTACTGGAAGGAAGCGGTTCGTAGCGAGATGGATTCCATCTTGGCGAATGAAACCTGGGAGATAACTGATCGTCCTTATGGGTGCAAACCTATAGGATGCAAATGGGTATTCAAGAAGAAGCTTAGGCCTGATGGTACTATTGAGAAGTACAAGGCTCGGCTCATGGCTAAGGGTTATACCCAAAATGAAGGTGAAGACTTCTTTGATACTTACTCACATGTGGCTCGACTGACCACTATTCGAGTTCTACTTTCACGAGCTGCCTCGCATGGTTTTCTCGTTCATCAAATGAATGTCAAGACTGCTTTCCTAAATGGAGAGTTGGACGAGGAAATTTATATGAAACAACCAGATGGGTTTGTACTAGATGGTCAGGAAGGAAAAGTGTGCAAGTTGCTAAAGTCCTTGTATGGACTCAAGCAAGCATCCAAACAGTGGCATGAAAAGTTTGAAAGAACTTTAACAGCCGCAGGCTTTGTTGTAAACGAAGCTGACAAATGTGTGTACTATCGCCATGGTGGGGGCGAGGGAGTTATCCTTTGCTTGTATGTTGATGACATACTAATTTTTGGAACAAATATGAATGTTATTAAGGAGGTCAAGGATTTCCTATCTCGTTGTTTTGAGATGAAGGATTTAGGAGTGGTTGATGTTATTCTGAACATCAAGTTGTTCAGAGACGATGATGGTGGGATTACATTGCTTCAATCTTACTATGTGGAAAAGATCTTAAGTCGCTTTGGTTATAGTGACTGCAAGCCCTCTCCAACACCATATGATGCGAGTGTGTTACTTCGAAAGAATCGAAGAATTGCTAGAGATCAATTGAAATATTCTTATATTATTGGCTCGCTTATGTACTTAGCAAGTGCTACAAGACCTGACATCTCTTTTGCTGTTAGCAAACTGAGTCGGTTTGTCTCAAAACCAGGAGATGTGCATTGGAAAGCTTTAGAGAGAGTTTTGCGTTATTTGAAAGGCACTGCAAATTATGGAATTCACTACACCGGGCATCCAAAGGTGCTTGAAGGGTATAGTGACTCAAACTAGATCTCAGATGTTGGTGAGATAAAGGCCACGAGCGGTTATGTATTCACCCATGGAGGTGGCGCTGTTTCTTGGAAGTCTTGCAAGCAGACCATCTTAACGAGGTCAACAATGGAAGCAGAACTCACAACACTAGATACAGCTACGGTTGAAGAAGATTGGCTTCGCCGGCTCTTGAATGACTTGCCGGTTGTTGAGAAACCTGTACCGGGTGTCCTTATGAACTGCAACAATCAAACTGTGATCACGAAAGTGAGCAGCTCAAAGGATAACATGAAGTCATCACGACACGTTCAGAGAAGGTTAAAATCTGTCAGGAAAATGAAAAACTCCGGAGTTATTGCGTTGGATTATATCCAAACGTCTAAAAATCTGGCAGATCCTTTTACCAAGGGTCTATCACGTAATGTGATAGATAATGCATCGAGAAAGATGGGTATGAGACCCACAATATGAGTTGTTCACAGTGGTAACCTATTCTTTATGATCGGAGATCCCGTGAATTAGATGTGGAAGACAAGTTGTTGGTCAACTTAGAGAAGAGTATCCTTACTATTCACAATACCACTCCATGAAGATGCAATACTCTCCTAATCTGCATGGCAGGTTGATGTATATCTTAATGTGTTCTAAGTGGCTTATTTAAGCAGAGATGTTATCCTGCAGAACATCTTTTGAAGAACATACCTATATGAGTCCGATTGTCAAACGTCGCAATCTATGATAGTAGGGTTCTCTCTAGTAAACTCATGAAAGGTCACGGAGTATGACGCATAAGCTCCACCCGCGGGGAAGACCCACGGTAGCCTGGTATCGGTCAAGGCTTTATGTGAAGCTAGATTCGTATAAAACTTGCAGTTTAAGGCCCAGTCCACTGTTCAAGTTTCTTACTAGTGTAGCACAGAGTTCTAGTTGGAAGTTCAACTTAACAGTCTCCACTGCAGTATCGGTATATAAAACAGTGTTTTAGAACCAAAGGCAAATTTCTGTGTGCCTCTGGGATCTGATGGGGGATTGCTGGAATTTAGTCTATTTTGGGCAGCCCAATAACTATTTCAGAAATTCCTAATAAATCCTAGAGGCCCACTTAGCCCATTTGTGTAAGGCAAGGGATACTACTAAAGTTTAGTCCCACATTGCTAGTTTAGTGGGAGTTGGACCTCCTTATTAGGGAGGTTCTTTCCCCACTTGTACGAGCATGAGAACAAGAGGGATATCCACGCGCGCTCCTCCTCCGCCGCCCGCCTCGCCACGCCACGCCTCGTCACGACGCGTCGCCGGTTGCGGGAATGAGCCGAGCCGATGTCTAAATTTTTGCCACGCACTACGGGTATACGAAAGGTCACACGAAAGCTGAAAAGATTTTTTGCGAAAGTGGAGTTCGAATGCGAACGGTGCGGCCCTTCGGCTGCTGGCTGTTCGCTTCGTCTTTGTCTCTTTGTTTCGCCTCCCGTCGTTGCCCTCTCGCCTTCTACTCTTGCGCCTATAAAAGGGAGGTCGCTCCTCCCAGAGAGATGCACCAGAATCTCTTCCTCCTCTCGCCACAAGTTCCTGAGCATTGCGCTGCTGCTACGATCTTCCCCATCCCGGCTTGCGGCGTGCACCACAGGTCGGGACAGTAGGCCTCTGAAACCGCACCTTTTGAGTCTTGTACGGGAGAAGGGTGATAAGGTTTTTGGGGAGCGCTCAGCGCGACTACTGGCTGCTTCATCACGGATGATCCGGTCGCCGACGACTACTTCCCCGATGACGACTTCTTCCCCGACGTCCACGACCTCCTCGACGACATGGCGGGCGAGGACACCGACCCCAAGTCCAGCACTTCTACTGCTGCTGTCCCATACGTGTTCTTCCTCTTTCTGTTAGATGTCATGACACAGTTCTTGGCTCTACTTTCCGTCCTACATGTGTTAGGTTCTACTTCATATATGCAACTTCATCTAGTATCTGTTCTAGATGTGTTTAATTCAAGTTCATATATGCAGATTCTCTTTACCTTCTCTTTGTCCGAACGCTTGACTTGTTTTATCTCTACTATATTAGTCATGCTTTATCTAGTATTTCTATTAATAAAATCATCCGGTAAATTGCTCATATTTCCAACACTACACACACCATCAGACGGCACAAAGAACACCAACGGAACGGGATAGGGTGTGATACCATTATTCCTATCATAGAGCAACACCACTGCCCCAAACTAAACACGAAGACTTTCTAAAGAAAATCTGAAAAATAACACTCATGCTGATGTATGACAGATCCAAGTCTGGTGTTAAGCTTGCCACTGTCCATAGCCATCTTGGGCACCGGATATTCTGGAAGAAGAGGGCATCGGTGCATGACTATGAATGGCGCCAAGCTCGACAGTGGATCAATTATACATCGATATAAGTGTTATTCTTCAGATTTTTTTAGGGCAGTATTTGTGTTTTAGTTTGGGGCTATGAGGCGGCCGCATTGCGCCATCCTTATCATCTATGTCTGGTGCACCGGATATTCTCCCACGTTAAAGCTTGCCACTTTCACGAGAGTGCTTGCATCAGATCGACGACCAGAACAGAGGCCATGAATATCCAAGAGTGCTTCATGTCCGGTGCATGAGTATCACGGGTCTCCTTCCCAATGGAGTCGTGTCTTCTCTCCGTAATGCGTTCAGTACTGTGACCGACTGGTAGACTTTGACTTGGAACATATAGCTACGTACAACACGTTCCATGACTGACATATCAGATGCGCCGAGCTCATTCATAATTTAGAGGCCAAATGGATTTTATTCGCAAAAAAAAGAGGCCAAATGGATTTTCTCGCAAAAAGAAAAAGAGACCAAAAGGATTAATACGTGCAGATATCCAACTATTGGGCGGAACTTACCGTTTGACCGAAATACATCTATTATTCCGTGAGTTTCCTTTTCTCGTTGATAACACACTTAGATTACCGCTTCTCAGAATCGAACGTACCGGGCTACCCGCCGTGCTCTTTGGGCAACCATGTCGGCTGGTAACCACGTGACATATGTGGTAAGCAATTCAAACAATTTAAAAAAAAAAACATGTCGGCCGGTATGCTTCTCTGGTTCCTTTTGCGTTCGCTTGAAGCAATGCATTGCGCGGGGCAGTTTCACTTCGTCTTCCATGCCATCGCGGTACGTGTTTCGACTTCCCTGACGAGGGATGGCCATGCACACAATGTTCACGGGAAAGACGTACGGTGCGGCCGAAAGCTACAGCTTTCGTAGACGGGCTTGTACACTCTGAACTAGCTGCTCAAGTTCGTGAGAATCTATGCGTCGGCGGACTTCGAAGGTGCCAGTAGTAAAAACTGCTCAAGTTTGAACTGGCTAGTGGTTCGTGCTTGACAAATGTACCGGCTGGCCACACACGTAAACACGATGCATGGAACTTTCACCGTACTTACCTAGGGTCTGTGACGGGTGAGTCCTATAAATAACCGGCCAAAATCTTCCAACAAAAACGCACAGCGCAGAAGATCATAGCTTTGCTTGATTGCTGACAAAATTCGGATCCTCATGGCCACGATGATAAGGAAGCTTGTAGTGGCCATGCTATTGGTTCTCATGGCTACGCCCGGCTCATGGACCCGGGCGGCTGCGAAGCCGTTGCAAGGTGATCAGGTGCACGCCGGGGAACCCTCCGGTGGCATTGCGCTGCCGTCGCCGACGCCTTGGCGTCGACACGTGCTATCTCAGTTGGAGGGAAAGAGGGGCCCCGGCGGGTGTCCGGTAACTCACAAACCTGGCGCCCCTCCCTGTCCCCCGGCATAGAGTAAAGCGGACACGAAGGACGGGGACACGGGTTCAGTATATAATTCTATGAAGGGCGTATTTTATTGACTCATAACATCGTATTAATAAGTGAATAAAAGTATCATGTGTGTTTTCTTCATACTTTTATATAGTCGTAGTTCGGACTTACATGCGCTGGAAGAAAATCATGTACCCTTTTTAATTTGTGTTGTTTGTAATGATTAAGCTGAGAAACATGTTAGTCTGATATTGGAATATAGCCAAATGATTTTTTTATATATATTTTGAGTTTCTGAATCAGGATTGGTCAACAAAACCAACGAAACTTATAATTTTAAAATGTAAAGCAGTCTCTCCCTCATGGGACAAAAGCACTATAATTCATGTGTGCTGTAACCTGGACATGTCATTTGAGCAACAATTCGAACTAATTGAATAGGTAAAGAAAATACAGTTGATTGAAGAGGCCAAAAAATAAAAAAACCTACATCAACTCCTTTGTGCATTCATCAATGACCCCAAGGCAACATGAAGAAAGGGAAGATGGTTGGTCACGTAGGTGCTTTGGTGCTTCAACAGCAGACACAACATGCGCGACATTGTAAAGTTGGTTCTGGCTCATTTGCCTCCTTGAGTAATAGAAATCTTCTTTTTTTTTTCTCGCAGAAAAAGAAGCCAAAAAATGTTAAGGCGCCTAATAAAACCAAAAGTCAAGTTAACTTCATCCCAAGTCTTCATCTCTGTCTCTGTCTTTAACATCTTGATGTTCCTCACTGCCTTCACTAAAGAAACCACATACAAAAAAATTGAACATGCTCGGCTTACTTCAAAGGTTTAGAAGTCGCCAACCTCAAAACGTGAGAAACCTAAAACCGGTGAATACATTGTGGCGGGGAGCACACCCCATACAAGACAGTCTATCAAATTATTGTATCCTCGTCTGAACACCACATGTGAAGATCAAGAACGTGAAAGAATGAAACACATGAACTAAAAACCACAACATCAAACTCGAACCAATAATGCCACCATCACTGTGAAGATCAAACAAAGAACATTAAAATCAGACTATTAGAGCGCAACCTGCAAATTGACAACATTAACTGCAATTTCAAGGCACATATAAAAAGTTTTTTAGTGTAAAAAGAAAAAGAAGTGTCCAGTGCAACCACCATAAAGGCCTTAATAGACTTTAATTATATGGTCGGCCCACTACTGAACTTCACATAGTTGTAACATTGAAAAGAAAGCCCAACATCCAATCCTCCTCCTGCATCATATATCAGCCCCATTTTTTGTGTGTGAATAGGAGCCCCGCTTTCCTATCTCTCTAATTTTTTTTTGGAAAAAACACCCCCTTATATATTAATTATAAGATATTATTACAAAATTCGCCACGCACAGCATGGCACTATTAACAAGGACACAATCCGATCGAAAATTGCCTTTGGAGCTCGGCCTCCATGGTAGGCCTCTAAGTTCAAATTTCATTAAAATTCATATTTTTACATTTCAAAAAATTCTGAAAAAAATACAGATATACATGAAGGCATAACACACGTGTGCAAATTTTCAGGGCAAAATATGTTGAAATGAGGGCTGTGCAAAAAAGACAAATCCAGGGTTTTTTAACACATGATACTATTCATCCCCAAGCCATGAATTTGTCTTTTTTGTACAGGTCGCATTTCAACATATTTCATCCTGAAATTTTAAATACATATACATAACATCCTTGTTTACTTGCATAAATGTTTTCAATTTTTTTTGAAATCAAAAAGTTTGAATATTGAAATTTTCAAAAAAAAAGGCCTCCATGGAGATGGAGAGCCAAACATCCATTCTCACCATCCGATATGTTAGGGCTCCTTTGATTCAAAGGAATTCTATAGGATTTCTAGAGGATTGAAATCCTGAGGAATTTTTTCTATGTTGGCCCTTTGATTCATAGGATTGGATCCCATAGGAATTTTTTCTATGGAATCTTTTGTACTATATTTCATGGGAAACCTAACATCCACTCAAACCTCTTTTTACATTTCCTTTGTTTTCCATGTAACATCAAACACTCCTTTCTAATCCTATAAGATTCAAGTTGACATGCCATCTCAATTCTATACTTTTTCTATTCTTACATTTTCAAAATCCTACGAATCAAAGAGGCCCTAAACTATGCAATCTCACGGGCCACTGTATTAGCCAGCTGGGTCAATCTTAGAGACCTTAAAATTGCAGAGAAGCTTTGTGATGCTCATCGCTTTGCTTCCTTCTACGAATCAACATGAGGGGGCATGTCAAGGTTTTCATTTGCAAGAAAGGAAACTGTTGTGTATTGTGATTTTTTTTAAACATCAGTACAGACACAAGCGCTCATATACATGCGCATACACTCACCCCTATGAACGCACACACGCACACCCTACCCCTATGAGCACCTCCATGTATTGTGATTATTTAGTAAACATAGGATAGACTAGAGTTTGTTCTAGCTTGTCTTGCACTTCAAAGATTCATGTACTCCTATTACACCAATCCCTCTCTATCCTTCTTACACCAATACCGGGGCCGTCGATCTCCATGATCGCCATTGGGGGCCGCCACGCCCGTACCTAGTGTTCGTCCCCTCATCATGTTGATCGGCTGCCCTAGAGAGTCTTTTTTCCAATCATTTGATCTGGGTAGTGTTTGTTCGTCGGTCCTATTGATTAGCTGCCCTAAAGAGTCTTTTCCCGATCTTTTGATACGGTTTTTTCTTTCGCGTTGGTCATCTTGATCGGTGTTTCTTTTTGGTTTTTCGATCTAAAATCGGTTTGCGTCTCCCGCCACCGCCATCTACCCGCACGCCTCTACTCGGACACCGGCGTGACCACCCGGACTCTTCTCCGACGTGATAGCCCATCACGACGGTCGTCCGCACGTCTGCCCGCCCGTCGCCGTCATGTCCCCGAGTACAGTGCACCCCTCCATCCTTCGAGCAAAAGGCTGCCCCTACGTCGCCCCGTCGGGCTGCAGCGCCGCCGCCCGTGGTTCTCCCGCAGCTGCAATGACCCGTGCCGCCGTTGCGTCACCCTTTCAGGTCGTAGCGCCGGGGCATGCGATCCACGCCGCAGTCCAGAGGCCATTCCTGCAGTTGCACCGACCCGCACGTTGCGGCTGTGTCGCCCCTTTGGGCCGTAGTGTCGCGGCTCGCGGTCCACCACCGCCCCAAGGCCATCCCCGCAGTTGCACCAACCCGCACGCTGCTGCTGTGTCGCCCCTTTAGGCCGTAGCGTCACGGCATGCGGTCCATGTTGCCGTTCCATGCCGTCCCCACGGCTGCACCAACCCTCGTGTTGCCGCAGTGTCATCCCTTTAATCCGTAGCGAGTGTGACACGTGGTCCCTGCCGTCGTCCTGAGATTTTCCCCGCTTGGCCCATTCCATCACGTCTGTGGTGGGTGTTTGCATGTGGCCATGTATTAAGGCCGAATTTCCCTAAAAAGGCCGAATTTTCCTAAAACTAAGGCTAATTAGGCATCAAATCAGCAGTAATACCTGTATGTATTGTTCCGCCCCTGCTGATTTGTACTCTTTCTCAAAAAAGTATTAAAGGCGCTTTTATTAACCTAAAAACTTTAGCTATATGTGGTCGCTTAATTTTGAAGTTTGGGTAGGTCAGTTTTGTCACGCTAATTCTTTTGTTAAGATTTGTGCTGTTATTTCTTCTTGTGTTGTTTCATGGATTTTCCCATGCTAAAAAAGCCCTCATCTCACTACAGAACGAACCTGCGCCCAGTGCCAAATTATCCCACTAGGAAGCGAGATCACATGTGGAAGAAACCGATACCTGGTCGGTGAAGGTTAATGTTGATGCCTCGTTTTGCGCTCAGGCAATGGCTGGAGCTACAGGAGCTGTAGCTCGGGACGACAAGGTGAGTTCATAGCAGCAGCCACTTGGTTTTTGCCTCATGTATATGCAGCTGAGGCGGCAGAAATTCAGGCTATAAGGAATGGATTCTGGCTAGCACAAAAAATTGGCTGCTCCTCCTTGATAATTGAGTCTGATAGCTCAACTGCACTTGAGGCGGTGAACCAACATGAAACATACGGTCCTGAAGTTGCTGTGACTACAGAATGCAACCTTATACGGAGGGAGTTTGCATCGGCGACATGCGATCACTGTTTTCAGAAAGCTAATGAGGTGGCTGATGCTCTAGCAAAACACTCTTTTAGTAATAGATGTTCTGAATTCTGGGAAGCCTCCATTCCCGACTTTATTTCTCACATTATTGTAAAAGATCTGTCCATTATTTGAGGAATAAAGTATTTTCCTTTCTAAAAAAAAAACTCAGCGCAGCGCAGAGCAGGCCCCTCCCGCCCTCTGACCAAACTTTTTTCCAGCCTCCCACTACCAAACTTCTTTTTGCGAGGGTCCCACTACCAAACTTGATGGAAAAGTAATTTCTACTACTAAATCTATTTATTTTTCCTTAGTCCCTATGTATCATAGAAATCAATTGTTTAATATGAATTTGTGGCATAATTTTCACATGCGTTTGTATGTATGGTATTTGCCGTTATTAATGGTAGTTAAGTTTTAACTTTAGGCTTTGAGAAATCCTGGCTCCACCTCTGCTAGTAAGGAGAAGCTCCTACTGATTTTTAATAAAGAAGAAGATGTGAGATCTATGTAAGAACCGAGATTTGAACCCGTGCCGCCTAGGAGGCAGCACTGCACTCTGATCACTGAGCTAAGAACTCATCCACGTACCGGCCGTGTTCCTGAGGCTATCAACTTTGAGCAAATATCGAGCATATTGTTTGCTTGAAACATCGCATGCGGACACTTTCGGTTCGTCTTCCATGCATGCATGCATACATGCCGGTACGTACATGCAACGTATTGAAAATTCCCTGCCGTGCATGACTTGGTGGAATATAAGCACACCGCCCACGGCAGAGAAGCGACCGAAAGCTACGTGCGTCGACTGCCCAAGAAGAATGTGTACATTTATACTCTTAACTGAACCGTTTCAAGCTCGTGAGAACACATACATCGACTGATGACTGACGACTGACGACTGATATGCTCGTATGCATGCATACGTGAAGTTGGCAGCACTGGAAACCGCGTGCATTATTGCAAGTTTGAACTGGTACTTATGTCAAATTAACCGGCAGGTCACACACGTAAAAACCACGGAATTTTCGTAGTTAGTCAGTCCTGCCGTGCGTGAACATGACATGAGCTTCTCCCGCTATAAGTAACCTGCCAAGTCTTCGAACATAAGCTCACAGCTCACAGCATACACAGCACATAATAGCATACTAGATCGGGACCGCGCCTTGGCGCAAGGGTGCCGGTTCCAATGTTTTGTTCAAACAGGTAATGCTAAGTTAGTAGTAATCCAGGTTCTGGCGCCATATTCTTATTTTGATGCTGACAGGTGGTGTCTGGCTCGACACATTACCCAGATGTAAACAAAGTACAAATCTTTACAAGAGTAATCAAACATGAGATCGTCTTTATAGATAATGTAACTGTTGCCAACATATCTTGGCGCATTGTCTGGTCCATCCCATAGGTGCAGCATGCCTAATTCTAAATAATGACATAATGCCAGATCCAAAATAAAAAAGAGCAAAGTAGCTGCCTATGATAGATTGCTATTTGATTGGACAGCATAAAGACCCAAGCAAGGAATAGTAATAGCCCATGTTAATAGGGTCACAACTATACATTCATTACAGAGGATAGAAGGTTCATAACTATACATTCATTATATAGGATAGATGTTTAATATAACAGAAGTAAGTCAGAATCCAAAATAACAAAGAGCAGAGCAGCCGCCCTTTGATAGATTCTATTTGATCACAAAGGCATAAAGACCCCATTCATAGCATACAAATGGTTGTGCACAACAATAAGTTCACTACAATATACCAAAAGCAAGAGATACGCCATAACAACAGAAGTACATCGAAACGTGTAGCGGATGCCGATGCGTCTTAAGCTCGTAGCAAGCACGCAACTTCCCATGCAGAGTATATGTCCTGGCAAGAAGAGAAAAGGAGGTGGAGCACCATAATACATAATTTATAAGACTAAAGAGGACTACAATATCACAATAATTCGAAGGAGCAATTGTGCCTACTCATGATCTCAACAGATGCGACTTTCGTACATATATTTCTTCCATCATTTTTCATTTGAATAATCACGATCTTAAAATTATGTCGGTGCAGTATGGTTATAATCAAATCAATCAACCAGCTATGCAAGTATAATAGTTATCAACAAAGAGCTACTAAAACCAAGGTATAGTCAACCTACACGATAATTAAGGCCCTGGCTTTGATTAATGTAGTAGCCACGACCGACAGCCATGTCAACAACAATTTTCTACTTGATCTCCTAAAGAGTCTTGGTTCAATGATATAGAAAAGGTTACACATGTGAAAACTAACACCTTTTTAAATTAAAGCATGGGGTGGTCATATTTCACATACTTGTAAATTGCTTTCATATCATCTGGAATCTCTGTGATCTTTTGGACAGAGACAACTTTGTAGATAGTATTATTTTTCAGGACAGCAGACCAGATATAAAGTTCAGTAGTGTGTCGATTCGTTTCAAAGGATGCAAAGAACAAACTGCCAAGTAGGGTGGCTCACCCGCTGCTGTAGTCGTTGCTTGGAGGTGCCGGCAAATGGACGGGTTGTATTGGCCACCGGATCCAGTGCACGTGCAAGCTCGACGGGGAGCAGCGGTGCGAGAGCTTCGATGTCGCGGCGGCTCACCTCTTCCTCGTTGGGATCCTCAGCGCACACCTCGTCTTCCGCCGCCAATAGAGAACTACAGACTATACATATACAATGTGATTGGCAAGAGCTAATACTAAGTAGGATTAGTTAACTACTTTGATAACCATCACAACTTGCCAGCGTTCTTAGACTATCCAGATTTCTGAAAGTAAATACCATGTGCAATTCATATAAATTTGCATCACCTAGAAATCTTTGATGTGTCCTTCAAGAATATTAAAGCGGCTGAACTGGGCAAGAATCTTCCTTCAAGTACTTCCAGAAGGAAGATTTCAATAGCAATCTTGGAATAGTTCTGGTGTGATATATTTGAAACCTTCAAGCACCATTTTTGCTAATATAACTGATAGCTTACCAAGAAGAAAAATACTAAAATCAACTTAGGTTGCCAGTCAAATGTACAGCCCAACCATGATTATTTTTGTAGCAGCACAAAGAACTAAAAGGTGTCACTTCCATGCAGCCAATAATTTTAAATTAGATGCCCAAAACATATGTGGATTAAACTTCCTTAAAATAATGGTGATGCAAGCCTTCCTAATGCAGTTGCGGCATGGCTTGCTCAAATTCTCGCTTCTGGCTTACCTCCTCCGACCAGTTAGATTTATCATTTTTCTTCATTTATAAATACCCATAGTGACACAACAACATCTCGACTATGCTACAGCTATCACAGTGGTCTACAAATTACAGATTCGTATATGTATTTTGTTGTCACCTCAAGTAGTTTTAGATTAAAATCCTGATCCAGAACTACAGCTAAACTGGAGCGAGCGGTAGATTTCTTAGTCTGGTAATCTGATTTGGTAGTGCTTATACATCAAAAATTTGTTTACCGACAGAAAAACTATGTTATGCATTATTTACAAAAAAAATTGTTTTCGTATAGGGTCAGAAATACATTTCAGCATCCAAAGCAATAAGAGAGAAATAATTTCAGTATAATCAGTACAAATCAACAATATCTGAACTTCTTGTCAGTCAAAAGTAATAATATATGGAGATAATCTATCTTGCATGTGGCGCAACATTAAATTTAGCAGATCTCA
This sequence comes from Triticum dicoccoides, assembly GCF_002162155.2. Taxonomy (NCBI): domain Eukaryota; kingdom Viridiplantae; phylum Streptophyta; class Magnoliopsida; order Poales; family Poaceae; genus Triticum; species Triticum dicoccoides. Next base: position 560,481,224 of record NC_041390.1, on the reverse strand, counting down.
AAACCAGACATGAATGTACTGAGTATAAAGGACATACCAGAACCATATATGAAGTAGAAAGGAAGACGCTGGAGTGACAAGTGGGTTCGAGCTAGGCACATTTCAACTTTCTGTAGTTAAGCTGGAAAAACACCATAGTTGTTCACCATTTATCATCAATGGAAAGCAGCCATATGCAACGCAGGAATCATAATCATATTTTTCCATATCCATAGACAAATACAAAGCAGAAAAATATCAAAGGAAAGCAACCGTATGAAATGCATATCACAAGACACGGGATTTCGGTCAAGTGGCTTTCAAGGGACCTCCATTGTGCAAAATGATAAGGAATTGAGCTTGACATATGAGAGAGAGAGGGAGAAGGAGAAATGGACCTGTAGATCATCAGCAGTACGATGTCCTTAACGGCACCATCTGGTACGTGGTGGTTGATGGGGTTATGTACCTAGGGTAGGGTCATGGACCTGATCCAAGTAACTTACCCCAGGACATCCTTAGAAGAGGTCGCCTTCCAGTCGACCAACGAGGATTCACTCGACTGATCTGAAGGACTCGACCACGAAGACTCACTCGACCACCAGGAGGTCAAGAGGCACTCTGCACTGCAACGGCCTGTAATCAAGTAGACTTTATGATAGTAAAGGCCTTTATGTGGGGCGTTACCAGTAACGCCCCAGACTTAACTCACCTTAAACCCTCTCCTACGTGGGCTGGCTGGGGTCCTGGCGCACTCTATATAAGCCACCCCCCTCCACAGGCAGAAGGGTTCGGCACCTTGCAATTCATACATTCGTAATCCACTCGACCGCCTCCGGGCTCCGAGACGTAGGGCTGTTACTTCTTCCGAGAAGGGCCTGAACTCGTACATCCTTTGTGCTTACAACCTCTCCATAGCTAGGACCTTGCCTCTCCATACCTACCCCCCACTCTACTGTCAGGCTTAGAACCACGACAGTTGGCGCCCGCCTTGGGGCAGGTGTTTTAGCGATTTTGTGGAGAAGTTACGATTCTTCCGAGTACTCTCATCATGGTGTCTGCTGGAGTTTTGGTCAAGGGTCAAGAGATCCGTCTCGGCACCCTCACCTTCATCGCCGACGACTCCGCATGGCTCCAGGAGGCTCCACTCGACGTAGACGCGCTCCCCGTCCGCGGTGCGACGCACTTTCGCGCATGTGTCCGCGGCGTTCTGCTGCGGCAACCGTCGACCCAGTATCGGTCGGCTCCTCCATCATCCACCCTCCCGGTCTCCCGCCAGCGCAAGCGCTCAGGCCGGTCGAGGCTTCAGCGATGGGTGAGTCACGCGGTGGCTCGCCGATCGACCACTACACAAGTTGCGGCAATCGAGCCCAACGAATCTCTCTACGGCTTGTTCGATCAGTCGACTGGCTCCGGAGAGACTGCATCCGAGTGCGGAAGTAGTGATCCAGCGGCGGAAATCTTGATGGTCGACGGGCCCCACAGCCCTCCTGGCTTCGCCCGTGGTGGTGGAGCAGGTGACGGCGGCGACCCTGCACGAGACTACGAAGAGTACCAGCCCGAGCCACTCGACTCTCTGCAAAGAGAAGAGCTTCGCCGCAGGAACGAGGATCCCCTGCGTATTCCTATCGCAGGAGAAACCCCCGAGGCTCGTGCCTTGGAGGAGGCGCGTCTGGCCAATTTGGCCGAGCGCACTCGACTGGAGAACCTTCAGCGAGCATTCGACGAGCGCGCGCGGCAACGAGTTCCCGACACCAGTCGACGTCAACTCTTCCCGCCGACTCAGGTATATCGAACCCCAATTCAGAATTTAGCAGCTGCGACCCGTATAGCAGAGTCCATTCAGCCTTCGCAGTCGGAAGCTGGCAGAGGTTTGCTGCAGATCAGGGATCTGCTCCGGGCAGCAGGAGATCAGAATTCAGCCGTGTCTCAGTCGCGCAACAGAATTCACAGTCGATCTGTCACTGTGAATACGGTTCAGTCGGCTCACAGCCCCAGATCGCCTCCGCGGCGCGAAGGGCGTGAGAATCGGCGAGATCAATATGGCGACAGACTCGACCGAGATGATAGGCGTCGAGTGCCCTATTCCCCTCCGAGGGGTGGGTCTTACGCTCCTCGGCAGCCAGATGATAGGCGTCAATACAGTACAGGGCGTAGGGTTCCAGTTGACCCCAGAGAGCCAGGCTTCGACGCGCGATCCATTATCGTGCAAGGGTTGGTCGACCGGAACAGAGCCCATCGAGGCGCACTCGACAGAGATGTACCCACGAGCAGTCGAGTACATGTTTCTGGTCCTGAATGTTTCAGCAGAGCTATCAGAGCCGCAGTTATCCCCCCCAATTTCAGGTTGGCAACAGGAGTCAGCAAGTTCACTGGTGAGTCTAAGCCTGAAACTTGGCTTGAAGACTACCGAGTGGCAGTTCAGATCGGTGGTGGGAACGACGAGGTGGCCATGAAGCATTTGCCCCTCATGTTGGAAGGTTCTGCCAGGGCATGGTTGACTCAATTACCTCCTAGCAGCATTTACACTTGGGAAGATCTGTCCCGAGTGTTCGTCAGAACGTTTGAAGGGACTTGCAAGCGACCAGCGGGATTGACAGAGTTGCAAGTCTGCGTGTAGAAAACTAATGAGACTCTCAGAGAGTATATTCAGAGGTGGATCACTTTGCACCACACTGTAGAAAATGTCTCTGATCATCAGGCAGTATGCGCCTTCAAAGACGGCGTCAAGAACAGAGAACTGAGTTTGAAATTTGGTCGAACCGGTGACATGACCTTGAGTCGGATGATGGAGATTGCTACCAAGTACGCCAACGACGAAGAAGAAGACCGACTCCGAAGCGGCAAGCACAAGCCGAGTCAGTCGGAAAAAGGAAACGCCAGTCGGAAACAGAAGCGGAAGGCTGAACCGGCAGCTCCTGGAGAGGCTCTGGCCGTGACTCAAGGAAAGTTTAAGGGGAAACCAAAAGGATCCTAGAACCCCAAGAAGGTAAAGGATAAAGAAGGGAATGACGTGATGGATATGCCGTGTCACATTCACACGAAGAAAGATGAAGAGGGGAATATCATTTACCCAAAGCACACCACTCGCCAATGTCGACTCCTGATCCAGCAGTTTCAGGGAAAACAGTCTAAGGACAAGGAGAAGGAGTCGGACAAGGCCGAAGACAAAGAGGACAGTGAGGGAGGATATCCGCATATCAACTCCACTCTGATGATCTTTGCAGATGTGGAAAGCAGAAGTCGACTGAAAGTGATTAACCGAGAGGTGAACATGGTTGCCCCAGCAAAGGCAAATTATCTGAAGTGGTCTCAAACACCCATCACATTCGACCAATCTGATCACCCGACTCATATTGCCACCCCCGGGAGGCAAGCTTTGGTGGTCGATCCAGTTGTCGAAGGCACTCGGCTGACAAAGGTGCTGATGGATGGTGGAAGTGGGCTGAACTTATTGTATGCAGACACATTGAAAGGTATGGGCATTCCGATGTCCCGACTGAGCACTAGTAACATGAGCTTCCATGGAGTTATACCAGGGAAGAAGGCCGAGTCACTCGGCCAGATAGCTTTGGACGTAGTGTTTGGTGATTCGAAGCATTTTCGCAAAGAAAAGTTGACGTTTGAGGTCGTGGATTTTCAAAGTGCATATCATGCCATTTTGGGGAGACCAGCCTATGCACGGTTCATGGCTCGACCATGTTACGTGTACCTCAAATTGAAGATGCCCGGTCCCAAAGGTGTGATCACTGTCACCGGTGATAGGAAAAAGGCAGAGGAGTGCTTTCAGAAGGGCTCCAAGATTGCCGATTCCCAAGTGACAGCGGTCGAGTTCGAAGAATACAAGCAAAACGCAGATCCGAGTGACTTGCTGCGATCCAAGAAGCCCGCCACAGAGTCTGCATTCCAGTCGTCTGGTGAGACGAAGCCTGTTCACATTCACCCGACCGACCCTGAAGCAGCTCCGACCCGCATCTCCACAACACTCGACCCAAAATAGGAAGAAGCGCTCATCCAGTTCCTCCGTGAGAACTGGGACATTTTTGCATGGAAGCCCGCTGACATGCCAGGTGTTCCCAGGGGACTGGCTGAGCATCGCCTAAGAGTCGACTCGTCTGCAAAACCAGTCAAAGAGCATCTTCGGCGGTCCGCCGTCCAGAAGAGAAAGGCCATCGGTGAAGAAGTGGCTCGACTGTTGGCGGCAGGATTTATCCGAGAGATCTACCACTCCGAGTGGCTCGCTAATGTCGTCATGGTTCCTAAGAAGGACAAGTCGCTCCGAATGTGCATTGATTTCAAGCACATCAACCGGGCCTGCCCGAAAGATCACTTTCCTCTCCCTCGCATAGATCAAATTGTTGACTCGACCGCGGGATGCGAGAGGTTGTCTTTTTTAGATGCTTACTCCGGGTACCACCAGATCCGTCTGTACGGGCCCGATGAGGTAAAAACAGCTTTCATCACTCCATTCGGGTGCTTCTGCTATATCACTATGCCATTCGGGCTCAAGAATGCCGGAGCCACATTTATGCGAATGATTCAGAAGTGTCTACTCACCCAAATCAGTCGGAATGTGGAAGCTTATATGGATGATATTGTTGTCAAGTCACGAAAAGGTTCCGACCTGCTCGCTGACCTCGCCGAAACACTTGCCAACCTCAGAAGGTATGATATCAAGCTCAATCCATCAAAGTGCACATTCGGAGTTCCTGGTGGCAAGTTACTCGGTTTTCTCGTTTCCGAACGGGGAATCGACGCTAACCCAGAGAAGATTGGCACTATTCTCCGAATGAAACGCCCTGTGCGAGTGCACGATGTCCAGAAGCTTACTGGATGCTTGGCCGCATTAAGTCGATTCATCTCACGACTCGGTGAAAAGGCACTGCCTCTTTACCGACTGATGAAGAAGGCTGACAAGTTCGAGTGGACTCCAGAAGCTGATGCAGCGTTTGCCGAGCTAAAAGCTCTGCTCTCCACCCAGCCGGTGCTTGCTGCTCCAATCAGCAAAGAGCCTCTGTTGCTCTACATCGCAGCCACAGGACAAGTCGTCAGTACTGTGCTAACGGTCGAGCGGGAAGAAGAAGGAAAAGCTCTCAAAGTTCAGCGCCCAGTGTATTATTTGTCTGAAGTCTTGACTCCATCCAAGCAGAGATATCCTCATTATCAGAAGCTTATGTATGGAATATACATGACCACAAAGAAGGTTGCTCATTATTTCTCTGACCATTCCATCACAGTCGTCAGCGACGCTCCACTATCAGAGATTTTGCACAACAGAGACGCAACTGGTCGAGTGGCCAAATGGGCGATTGAACTTCTTCCCCTTGATATCAAGTTTGAGGCAAAGAAAGCCATTAAGTCCCAGGCGATAGCAGATTTCCTCGCCGAGTGGATTGAACAACAGCAGCCGACTGAAGTTCACTCGGAGCATTGGACCATGTTTTTCGATGGCTCTAAGATGTTGAATGGTTCCGGTGCTGGGGTTGTCCTGGTTTCCCCCAGAGGAGATAAGCTCAGATATGTGCTCCAGATTCACTTTGATTCCTCCAACAATGAGGCAGAATATGAGGCCCTCCTATATGGGTTGCGCATGGCCATTTCACTCGGCGTCCGTCGCCTAATGGTTTATGGCGACTCGGATTTAGTGGTCAATCAGGTGATGAAAGAGTGGGACGTGAGAAGCCCAGCCATGACTGGATACTGCAGTGCAGTGAGGAAGCTGGAGAAGAAGTTCGAGGGGTTGGAGCTCCATCATATACCCCGACTGGGGTCAAAGAAGATCCTTTCACTGAAGTCCCAGCGGTGGTCGACTTGATCATGGAGGTTTTGGTGGTCATTCCCGACTGGACGATTCCGTATGTCGCATATATCTTGAGGAAAGAGCTTCCGGAGGATGAGGAAGAGGCTCGACAGATCGTCCGTCGATCTAAGGCCTTTACCGTAATCAAAGGACAATTATACAGAGAAAGCGCGACTGGAGTCGGTCAGAAGTGCATAACACCAGAAGAAGGTCGACTCATCCTCAATGATATTCACTCGGGGACCTGTGGTCATCATGCGTCCTCTCGGACCATCGTGGCCAAAGCATACCGAGCCGGATTTTACTGGCCCAAGGCGAATGAGATGGCAAAAGAGATAGTAGATAAGTGCGAGGGATGTCAGTTCTACTCGAATATGTCGCACAAGCCTGCGTCAGCTTTGAAGACCATCCCACTCGTCTGGCCTTTTGCAGTTTGGGGGCTAGACATGATCGGTCCTTTGAGAACAGGACGAAGTGGCTTCACGCATGTACTGGTGGCAGTCGACAAGTTCACCAAGTGGATCGAGGCTAAACCAATCAAGAGCCTTGACACCGGTACTGCTGTTAGCTTCATCAGGGAACTAATATTCAGATATGGAGTTCCGCACAGCATCATTACGGATAATGGGTCGAACTTTGACTCCGAGGAATTCAGAGCTTTCTGCGACTCCCAAGGCACACGGGTCGACTACGCATCAGTCGCCCATCCGCAGTCGAATGGACAAGCAGAGCGAGCTAATGGACTGATTCTCAAGGGACTGAAGCCTCGACTGATGCGTGATCTCAAACACGCGGCTGGAGCTTGGGTCGACGAACTTCCATCTGTACTCTGGGGACTGCGGACCACGCCTAATCGGTCGACCGGAAGAACTCCATTCTTCTTGGTCTATGGGGCTGAAGCAGTCTTGCCGAGTGATCTTCTCCACAATGCTCCTCGAGTTGAAATCTACAACGAAGCAGAAGCTGAACAAGCGCGGCAGGACGCAGTCGACCTTTTACAGGAAGAAAGGGAGATGGCTCTGATCCGGTCGACCATCTACCAACAAGATCTGCGGCGTTTCCACGCCCGAAACGTGAGAGGTCGAGCCTTCCAGGAAGGGGATTTGGTTCTCCGAGTGGATCAGCACAAACCACACAAGCTTGCTCCTTCTTGGGAAGGCCCCTTCATCGTCACCAAGGTTCTCCACAACGGGGCGTACCGTCTTTACAACGTCGAGCATAATATCGACGAGCCACGAGCTTGGAACGCGGAGCTACTCCGCCCGTTTTACACTTAAGCTTTATCACTCGGATGAGTTGCAATAAAGTACTTCTGTAGTTCATGGACCTCAAAATAATAAGTGTCATAGTTCCTCCATAATATCTGTCACTTTTTATTTTTTGTCCAATGAAATTCCCCTCAGTGGGTGACTTAGCTGCGAATCCGTTTCGCCTAAGTTTGTAAAAATCCTACCGAGTGGTGAGCCAGACTCCCACTCGGAGGCTTAGCCGCGAATCCGTTTCGCCTAAGTTATCAAAATCCTACCGAGTGGTGAGCCAGACTCCCACTCGGAGGCTTAGCTGCGAATCCGTTTCGCCTAAGTTATAAAAATCCTACCGAGTGAAGAGCAACCCTCTCACTCGGGGGCTTAGCTGCAGTCCAAGCACTCGCCTAAGTTGTGAAAATCCTACCGAGTGGTAAGCCAGTCTTCCACTCGGAGGCTTAGCTGCAGCCTCGTGCTCGCCTAAGTTATAAAAATCCTACCGAGTGAAGAGCAACCCTCTCACTCGGGGGCTTAGCTGCAGTCCAAGCACTCGCCTAAGTTGTGAAAATCCTACCGAGTGGTAAGCCAACCCTCTCACTCGGG
>NC_041390.1:560466117-560473181 GCF_002162155.2 Triticum dicoccoides | reverse complement strand
CTTCCACTCGGAGGCTTAGCTGCAGCCTCGTGCTCGCCTAAGTTATAAAAATCCTACCGAGTGAAGAGCAACCCTCTCACTCGGGGGCTTAGCTGCAGGCCAAGTGCTCGCCTAAGTTACAAAAATCCTACCGAGTGAAGAGCAACCCTCTCACTCGGGGGCTTAGCTGCAGCCCAGTGCTCGTCTAAGTGGACTAAAGAATAAATCGATTGCAGCACAGGCACCTTGCTTTGAACCTGCAAAAGACATTCCGAACCGAAGGCAATCGTATTCAAGCACCAAATCCAAGTTTGAATCGACATCTAAAGGAACCGAAAGTGCTCAAGCGTCAAGCCCGTTAAGGTTTGTCGGTTACAATTCCACTCGGCATACCGAGGAAAATTTAAAGCGTCGAGCCAGAAGAAGTTTTTTACCCCTCCTGTGGAGGGCTGGAAGGTGCAACAAATTCATCAAGGTCAATCCCGTCGGCGATCCGAGTGGCAGCTGCAAGGAAAGTTTCCATAAAGGATCTGAAGTCGTGCTTCTTGGTATTGGCCACCCGAAGGGCCGCCAGCTTCTCTTCTCGCGCATCTTTGCAGTGGACTCGGGCCAGACATAGAGCGACATCTGCACCACACCGAGCCGAGGACTTCTTCCACTCCTGCACTCGACCAGGGATCGTGTTCAAGCGGGCCATCAGCGACTCGAGGTCATTCTGAAGTGTCTCCTCAGGCCAGAGCGTCGAGTCTATGCGAGATGTGGCGGCCTTCAGCCTTGCGAGATAGTCCATGACAGCTGCAACACGAGACTCCAGTCGGAAAACATCCATGGCAACTTCGTCGTTCACCGGAGAATTGACGGGGTCAAGGTTTGGCTCCAGTCGGCTGGTTTCTTCTTCAAAGTTTTGACAAAATTCTGCAAGGGTGATCACTAAGTCAAGGAGACAGTCGAATGGAAAAAGCCACAATTGGAAATGTTTGCCAAACATGGAGGTCTACCTTCAAGCATAAGGAACAACTTTTTGGCAAGGCCACTCAGGAAGGCCTCCAGTTCAGTTTTCTTCTCAGTCAATTTGCTGACTTGGTCGGTCAGGGCAGCTTTGTCAGTTTTCAGTCGACTGACCTCCTTGTTGGCAATCCCAAGAGCAGCTTTCAGATTGGTATTGTCTTGTTCAAGCTTGGTAACTGAAGCTAACTTCTCGTCAGCAAGCTTGATCTTCTCAGCTAGCTCAAGGTCTTTCTTCTGCTGGGCCTCCCTTACCTTACCTGCAAGTTACAGCAAGATCAGATGCTGAAACAAGCAAGGGGAAAAGCAGTCGTCAGGGTCTCACCAAACATACCTTCGGTCTCCTCCTTTGCCTTTGTCAGCTTCTCCTGAACCAGCTTCAAGCTCAGCTCGACTTGAGTATGTTTTTGTTCCAGCTCTGAGTAGCGAGCCACAAGATCACAGGAGTTCTGTGAAGAACCAATCGACTAAATGTCAAATATAATTCACTTCCGAGTGAAAAGGGGATAAACACACGTTTCTAAGACTACAGCCAAATACAAGCATTCGACCGTAGTCTCGGGGACTACACCCAGTGGGTGCACTCAGCGTGCCCCCACTAATCCTGTTGAAGACAAAGTCGACCAGTCGACCTCAAAAAAAAATGTGTGTGCGAGATGCATTCTCTAAGACTGTGATCAACTGCAAGCAGTCGACCACAGTCTCGGGGACTACACCCAGTGGGTGCACTCAGCGTGCCCCCACCGGTTTGTGAAATCCAGTCGACCAGTCGACTGACAGAAAGATTGACATTATAAAGCCTAAGGCCGACTGCCAGCAGTCGACCTTAGCCTTGGGGACTACACCCAGTGGGTGCACTCAGCGTGCCCCCACCGGTTTGTGAAATCCAGTCGACCAGTCGACTGACAGAAAGATTGACATTATAAAGCCTAAGGCCGACTGCCAGCAGTCGACCTTAGCCTTGGGGACTACACCCAGTGGGTGCACTCAGCTTGCCCCCACCGGTTTGTGAAATCCAGTCGACCAGTCGACTGACAAAAAGATTGACATGATAAAGCCTAAGGCCGACTGCCAGCAGTCGACCTTAGCCTTGGGGACTACACCCAGCGGGTGCACTCAGCGTGCCCCCGCTAACACGGAGTTTATTCGACACACCCAGTGGGTGATTACTATAAATTCCGGAAAAGAAAAGTTTTTGGTAGCATATCCAACAGAACAAACAGCGGTCGACTGACCTGGACATTGATTTGGAGGGCAGAGCTGGCGTCATAAGCTGCCTGGCTCGCGTCCCGGATAGTCTTCAGCTGCTCCATCATGAGTCCCGCCTGGCGTATTGCCTCCTTCGCTGCGCCAGCTTGGTCCTCTGGGACGTGGTGCGTCGTGAAGAGGGAGGGCTGCTGAGCACTCGTCAGTGGATTTGCGAAGGACACCGTGTGTCGAGTGATGTTCTCTTCTTCCACAGTCAGAATCTCAGGCGCCGTCACATCCTGAGGCACTTTACTGGCGGACGCTTTCCGACTCCTCCTGCGTGCCAGTGTTTCTTCATCCTCGTCGTCATCAGGGAGATTGATAACAGTATGGGGTGGAGCTGCGGAGAAGAATCAGGATCAAAGATCGCGAGTCAGTCGACTAAGAACGATGTTAGGAATACAGTACCTGGGTTCGAAGTTGCTGCATCCTCCATCTCGTGGTCATCAGCCCGGGCCGAGGTCTCAGAAGTAGCAGCACTACAACTCCAAAGGATCGGTCGACTAACTTCAGCATCGACCAGAGATAAAGTTCGCACAGAATAAGAAAATATGAGCAGCACAATTACCCTGATATGGTGGGGATGGACACCTTCATTTTCGGCAGGAGCTTGGTCGGCTTTGGCGGAGCTCCCCTAGGATGCTTCGGCGCCTTTTCAGTCGGCGCTGGAGAAGTGGTCCTAGGGCGCTTGGTCGACTGCGTCGCAACCCCCTTGCCACGTTCAGTCGAAGGGTCGTGGACGAGCTTCGACCGCCTTTCCGAGCGCGGTGGCACGACCTCCTCCTCTTCCTCCTCGTCTTCGGCGTCATCATCATCGTCGTCGTCATCATCATCGTCGTCGTCGTCCCCTGCAACGTCCGAGTCCCATTCCTCCTCGTCCTGGCTCTCGCCCCCACTCGCCTCACCCTCCTCAGTCGGAGTTTGTGCCCCATTGGGCATCGAGTACAGCTCGGTGAGGGCCTAGCAGATATCAAGACAATGATCAGTCGACCAGTCGGCAGAGTAGACAGAGATGAATGCGACAAGAATGCAGTGGAGAGCAGGGCAAGTGTACCTTATTTGGATCACTGTTGTGGTCGAGTGGAGGAATCCTTCTGGCTCCGCGTGGGTTGTCCTTGTTTCCGGTGACGGCTGCCATCCATCTTTCCAGAGTGACATCGTCGACTGCTTCTGGATGGACTCTAGTCTCGTCTTCAGTCCCACAGTACAACCACATGCAGTGGCTCCGGAACTGGAGGGGCTGGATGCGACGCCTGAGGAAGACCTCCAGGAGATCCATGCCCGTCACTCCCTCCCGAACCAACTGCACCACGCGCTCCATCAACATCTTCACATCAGCTTTCTCCTCCGGGATCAACTTCAGAGAGGAGGGCTTGTTCACTCGGTCCATGGTAAACTGTGGGAGTCCACTCGACTGTCCCGGCGTCGACTGGTCCCGGCAGTAGAACCAGGTCGACTGCCAGCCTCTGACTGACTCGGGAAAGGTCATGGGCGGAAAGGTGCTCTTGTTCCTCACCTGGATGCCCAAGCCCCCACACATTTGGACGACTCGGGTCTTTTCGTCGCCTGGACTCGCCTTCTTCACGGTCTGAGAGCGACACGTGAATATATGCTTGAACAAACCCCAGTGCGGTCGACAGCCCAAGAAACCCTCACACATGGACACGAACGCGGCAAGATAGGCAGTGGAGTTTGGGGTAAAGTGGTGGAGCTGCGCTCCGAAGAAGTTCAAAAAGCCACGAAAGAAAACACTCGGCGGCAAGGAAAACCCGCGATCAACATGGGTGGCCAAAAGCACACACTCACCCTCTTCTGGCTGGGGCTGCCACTCCTTCCCCGGAAGCCTCGCAGCTCCGTGGGGGATCAAGCCCTCGTTGGCCATGTCGAGAAGGTCATTCTCAGTGATGGTCGACTGGATCCAGTCTCCTTGGACCCAGCCTTTCGGCAGGCGGGATCTGGACGAGGACCCTCCGCGGCTGGTGGATCTCCCCTTCGCCTTCTCCGACGCCGACGCCTTCTTTGCACGCTCCAGCGCCGCCGTCTTCTCCTTGGCCATGGTCGCCGGCGAGATGCGCGAAGGGAAGTGGTGCGGGGGCGAGAGCGAGCACGCTGAGCAGGGAGGAAGGAAGCAGAGAGAGGGGGAGAATGCTAAGGCGCAGCACAGAAATCCTCGCCGGGCACATTTATAAGGTCCCTTCCGAGTGGATGACAGGTGGGCCCGGTCGATCTAATCATATCTGGAACAGTTATGCAGACGGGATACGTGGCGAAAAAGGCGGCACGGAGATCGAGGCGTCCATGCCCCGTCCCATCCGAACGCCGCGGTCCGCCCCGCTTCGCGCGCGCCCCAAAATTTCGCATCCCGCGGAATCCGCGAGCAACAAATCAGTCTGTCAGGCGCGGTGTTTCCAGCGATCCGTCGCTCGGAGATCGTCGAAGCCTGAAAGATCACTCGACGCAAAAACAGAATGGATCAAGTCGACTGAAGGCAAGTTGTTTCCTGTCGACAAAGGGATTCTTTGGTCCAGAGCAGCGCACAACCGGAGCGCAAAGGTTAATCGGAAACGACATCAACTCCTTCTTCACTCGAAGCCTCAATCCATTCGGGGGCTAATGATGGGGTTATGTACCTAGGGTAGGGTCATGGACCTGATCCAAGTAACTTACCCCAGGACATCCTTAGAAGAGGTCGCCTTCCAGTCGACCAACGAGGATTCACTCGACTGATCTGAAGGACTCGACCACGAAGACTCACTCGACCACCAGGAGGTCAAGAGGCACTCTGCACTGCAACGGCCTGTAATCAAGTAGACTTTATGATAGTAAAGGCCTTTATGTGGGGCGTTACCAGTAACGCCCCAGACTTAACTCACCTTAAACCCTCTCCTACGTGGGCTGGCTGGGGTCCTGGCGCACTCTATATAAGCCACCCCCCTCCACAGGCAGAAGGGTTCGGCACCTTGCAATTCATACATTCGTAATCCACTCGACCGCCTCCGGGCTCCGAGACGTAGGGCTGTTACTTCTTCCGAGAAGGGCCTGAACTCGTACATCCTTTGTGCTTACAACCTCTCCATAGCTAGGACCTTGCCTCTCCATACCTACCCCCCACTCTACTGTCAGGCTTAGAACCACGACAGTGGTGGTGGTGGCTTGCACTCTTCCTAGCCAGTACCTCACCAGGTAAGGCAAGTCATGACCTTGTCCGGCTCTAGCAGCGACCTGCAAGCCAAGAAAATGGAAAGATCAGCGGTCACACACACAGAGGCTTTGTAATGGTTATTGATTAGAGTCATTTCTAATTAGGTGGCTTCGTAATGGTTATTGATTAGAGTTATTTCTAATTAGACAAAACACTGAACCAGTACAGATTTTTTTCAAATCTGTACTTTTAAGAGGAAAAGGAAGATCACTCAACATATCATTATATCATAATACATTCTCTCATTGGCGCACAATACTCTTTTAAGACAGAACTCAAAAAGTCAATGGTCAGGCAAGATTACCGTTTAGAAACCATCGAGAGATTAACCAAAACTCAATAGTATTTGTTCTGTATAGCTGGCAAATAATAAAAAGAATTCCGCGGTAGTTTTAGTTTTGTTTCCCACAGTTTCTATGCGGGCTACCAATACAATAGTCAGCGCGTGAGTGGCGATCCCGATGGGGCACAGAAGAGCAGACACAGAGAAACAGAGTAACAATTTAAAGCTAGAAAATCCCGTGAGTGACTTTCATAATGCAAAACCGTTGGAACTAAAAACACATGTTATAGTTTGAAGCAAAGAAGCAACATAGGCATCAGAGCCATCATTGTTTTAATTACTAAAGTGGCGTCAAATAAAGAACCCGCAGAAATGGCACACCAACAATTCGTCAAGCGGCTTTGGCTCATCACACTCGGTCGCCAACACAATATAACCCTGAGGTATTATTTTACTTACATTCTTAATGAACTGATGACAAATCAAAGAGATAAAGTTGTAAACTGCATATAGTTCAAGAAATATGAATTGTACAAAGCAACTCACTAATTTGAGATGTGCTTCGTCCTTCGAAAGCAAAAAAGGAGAAAGTTTTTGAGCTATATTTTGCAGGACAGGCAAAAAGAATTAAATTTGATTCAATTCAAAGTTTTTTATATCAGCATCAAATCGTTGCTCACATTCCTCCCAAAGAAGACCAACAATAACACACAAATGTAATGGAGTGATTACCATGGCAACAACTGCCAGAGCCCCGATCCTATCCATCCCATTCATTTGGATGTATATACAGGACGTATACGGGCATGCTGTCCACAAAGTGTAAATTATAATATCTACAAACATAATAACAAATTTAAGTAACCAAGAGAATCCGGTAGATTGGAAGCGCTCACGGTAAATAATATTTTTGGTGTCTCAATTGCAGATCTTACTTCAATTTCACTAACTGAATGGCCAACAATAAGTATTTCGCTCATTTATCTATAAGAATATACATAGTTTTCAAGGGTTGTATCCTTACATAATCATTTGTATCTATCTTCTAAACCCCTTAAAAAGAAAGATAGGAAGAATAAGTTTCCAAGAGTACTCCATAAACTGGAGCATGCCAAACTATTTACTCGCCATGGCATTTTCGTCGTTTCACTCGCACGGGGTATAAAAGGCCGGCTCCGCCCGTGGTGAAACCCTAGTCAGATCCTCTCCCGCTCGCTCCGCCTCCTCCTCCCCACCCGCGCCTCCCTCTCCTCCTTCCCCGCTGCCGCCCGGCCTCCTCCCCACCCGCCGCCGCCCGACCTCCTATCCACCCGCGCCTCCCTCTCATCCTTCCTCGCCGCCGCCCGG
>NC_041390.1:560406909-560465816 GCF_002162155.2 Triticum dicoccoides | reverse complement strand
ACCCTAATGCCCCACCCCGTCCCCGCCTCCCATGGGAGGGAAGGAGGAATGGCGAGGCGAGGTAAAGGCGGCGGCGTATGGGACGCGGCGCGGGCGGCGTGGCCCAGGGGGCCGACCTCCTCCTCCCCTACGCCTCTCTCCTCTGCCCCCAACGGATAGTCGCGCCGCTCCTCTTCCTCTCCCTCGTCCGTCCCGTCAGCGACGGTGACTTGCAGGCAATAGGCGAGTCCCTGTAGGGGAGAGAGAGAGGATGAGGGCGTCTCGCGCTCGCTTGTGACCCTCAGCCGTGGCTAGGGTTTCGGGTTGGGCATTGCCTTCGTCGCCGGCGCGGCTCTAGTGGACTCTGGCGGCTCCTCTTCGTCTCCTCCCTCGCCCCCACGCGAGGCAAAGAAGAAACGAAGCACCTCACCTGGCTCCTCAGAACTCAGGCACTTTTGTATTTTTAGGACTTGCTCATATATTTATGTCTAGCTAGGTTCCTGCAAATTGGGTTTAAGAGATGTCTAGATCTATCTAGGCTCCAATAGAGTAGATTTTTTTTATGTCCTTTTAGGTTTATTGGCTACCTTGGCTGTTTTTGCATGGGAAGTTTGTTTGTTCCTATCCAATAGATGCTCATATCTAGCTAGATTCCAAGAATGTTTTGTTGTCTTTCTTAAGTTGTTTGGTACCTTATTTTTTCTTTGGTGTTGATGGGGGCAGATTTATCATATAGTTCTTTTGCTATTTGCAGATAAATCTTTTGTTCTATATAGAAAAACTAAAACTACTCCTTTTAGGCTATCTAAGGGTCTGAAGTGACTAACATTGTAATTAGCGTATGTAAGTATTTATGCTACAATGCTCCCATTTTTTCCAATCATAGTTCTTGCTCCAAAATTCACTTTCAAAGAGGTGGTTGAGGCAGAGGTTGTTCTGCTATGCCCCTGAACGTTGTAGTGTCGGGCTGCATTATTTTCTTGTTTTGTATTCTTACTATTCTGCCTCCCCATTTGAAGCTGCTTGAATCTAGGGTGATTCTTCCTTTTGTTTACATTGTAAGCTCTTTCTCCATAAGTTGACTGCGGTTTTTACCACATCTGCTAGGATGGCTTTATTTTTCTTTTTTGGTGGGGAATGCAAGGATCGGGTTAACTATTTACTTGCATTCAAGGACGTCGTCAACATGTAAGTTCAAAAGAACATATTTTAACATATTCCTGCTATATACATTTTATTTCCTCTCTGCTTCCTTCAAAATCAACGATGGAGACCTTGGCCCTCTCCGATTTTGAAGGAACCAGAGAGGAAATATACAAAGCATATAGCAGCAATAGTTAAAGACGTCCTTTTGAACTTACATGGCTATTTTTTCTGCAAACATGCCAATCTACTTCCATCGTACCGACCTTAATTTGTACCTTCTCATAGATGTACATTTGATTTTGAGCAAGTAGGGAGGCACTATACAACAGCATACAACAAGAAATAATAAAAGATTGTTACCATCCATGGGACTAACAAAAAATAGAAATTAGAATTATCCGATTGTCCTTATCATGCAAGTTGTAGTTGCGAATGGGACTAACAAAAATTAGAAATAGCATGCAGTACGCTAACCAACATCAAATCAAGTAACTATTCAACTAACATAAATGAGAGACAAAGAGAGTATTTTCACCTCGAGATTAGACCATCAGAATATGGTTGTGGTGATGCCGTCCATAGATCCGCCCGCCCGCCCGTCGTCCAGAAGGTAGCAACAAAACAAAATAACCCCAAATGCTTACTTAGCAAGGAAATAAATTACAAAGCCAACAAAACACACATCCTTCAAAATTCACTACATTTAGTCTGGTGTGTGATCCAAAAAATGCAGGGGTGACAGACAGAATTGGGGAAAGCTTCAGCACAAACTAAAGAAAACAAAATGAAATGGCCGCTCAATGGCTCGGATTAACCCAACAACTTAATCACAGCAGTTGAAAAGGTGTCTATGGATGCAGACAACAACATGGGACATGCTACCTCAGACACCCTTTACATGATCAATCCAACATTATCTCCAAATAACACTCAAAAAATCCTGTAGCATTATTATTTGTAGCATGTAAGAAAAAATAGCTGCAACTGGTAACTTATGGAAAAATAGAAGTAATAGTATCACACCGAATTAAAATAAGCCATTCAACCGTTAACTTGCTGGGAGCGAGTCTTTCTAGTATAACAAAGTGCAACTTACTTAACCAGATTAAATCAAGGACCAACAACAAACAATAAAAGATCAAGAACAGCTTAAATGCAATAAAGGTATGAGAGACAAGAAATCTTTGCATAAGACAACTATAAACATTGGAGCATAAATAAGCAACACCTTTAAATACAAATAAAAGGGTTCAAGGTTCATTGCATAGTGGGCTCAGATTCTCCTTTTCTTGATCATATAACCTACCCCCGTCATCTCTTATCACCAGATCAATCTGTTTACACAGTGGAGCTGCCATGGTTATCACTCAACAAGAATGACCATCCAAGGACAGGACAACATGTATCACAAGATCAAAAAGGATTCTAGAGCCAACAGGGAGGATCCAACTTGATACCCACAAGTGCCTCAATTGCTCAAAGGCACACTTATTTCAGCCATGATTAATCATCATCGCCCTAAAAAGAATGGCTTCCGACCGGCCGGCTACAGTGCCCTCGGCGGGTCACTGGAATTACACGTGGTGGCACGAACGAGAGGTAACTAAATTAAAGTCCAGGGCGCGAGAGGACTCTTCGCCTGCCAAGAAAGCTCAATTAGCATGGACATGCAGTACCAAGAGAAACACATCCTTAATCAGATAGGAGCTTAAGGATATATCAGTACTGGCAAAATAGACACATCCTTAAACAATATGAACCAACAATGCTAAAATAGACCATCTGATGATGAATGAGCATGTGACAACAAAACAAACTTATCCTCATACAAATACTATGAGCATGTTGCTCCTTCATCCTCAACTAAAAATGAATCAATGCAGATGAACATTTTTTAGCTTAAACGCGGAAGGACATTCAATTACAACACTAAGCTTCCAAGATATTATACACCCTTGATAACTAAAGTTTCATTAGTATAACATGTAAATCAATAGGAACAAAATATCGATGTTGAATCACACGAAGCATCAAGAGTAAGCATTCGAGAAGAACACACACTGCCCAAGCCCAAACTGAACTGCGGGTGTTCATCCAATTATATGGAAACAACTTAGAAGGGAGGACGATTCGCTATACCTGCGTTGTGTAGAAGCGGGCGAGGTTGATGGCGTCCATTCCTTCTTCTGGCCAAGCACATCCACCTAAGATGTTAAACAATTTCAGCTTGTGCTACAAATCAACAACAAATAACACAGTGTAAGTACGATGCATGAAGCAAACCATCCCTTGACCACACATGCACCCATCGAAGCCATTCATTTTCCAGGGCTAATAAGCAGGTACTCGTACAGTTCAAAGCAGAGAATCAAACATGTATAATCCAATCTAATAAGCAGTAAGTCGTACATTTCAAAGCAGATTATCAAACACGCATAAACAAATCATCCATTTCAAAGAAAATAACACATCAAGACTCCTAAAAAGATAGAAAGATTGCTAACTGCAGGGCATGTGGTACATCGAATTCGAGTGGACGGCGAAGAAGAGCACCTGAGATGGATACCCACAAGGTAGGCCAGCCAATTCCAAAGAAAGCAATGTGGGAGAGAGACAATGACCTAACCAGCTTCCATGCAAGGTAAAGGAAGTGCTTCTCAAAGTTGTAGTTTCTCTTGGCGGAAACTTCATAGTACTACGGGTTCTTCTTCCTGTGGAATGTGACCACTTTGTTAAAGAACTATCATAACAGAGGCAGTCAACGACATGGATAAATAACTCTCGAGGGGCACGACAACATTCAGGCAAAATATATGAACCCCAAGCACAATGCAAGCAACACAATCACTGCCATCCAATGGGCAACATTGCAAATAGAAATAACATACATAAGTATGTCACCATAATGCTAATAGCTAGATCAACGACATATATGTGTGGAACTGGCATTAACAACAAATAGAACAGTCGACTATTAAGTCTACATCATTCTTCCGGCCAATTCCAATCTGGATAACAAAAGGAAACTGTGATTAACATCACCCACACACACTCTCTCTCCCTCTCTCTCCCTCTCTCTCTCCCTCTCTCTCTCCCTCTCTCCCTCTCCCTCTCCCTCTCCCTCTTCCTCTCCCTCTATCATGATAAAAGTTTATTATTCATGCTAGAATTGTATTAACCGGAAACATAATACATGTGTGAATACATAGACAAACAGAGTGTCACTACTATGCCTCTACTTGACTAGCTCATTAATCAAAGATGGTTATGTTTCCTAACCATGGACAAAGAGTTGTTATTTGATTAACGGGATCACATCATTAGTTGAATGATCTGATTGACATGACCCATTCTATTAGCTTAGCACCAGAACGTTTAATATGTTGTTATTGCTTTCTTCATGACTTATACATGTTCCTATGACTATGAGATTATGCAACTCCCGTTTGCCAGAGGAACACTTTGTGTGCTACCAAACATCACAACGTAACTGCGTGATTATAAAGGAGCTCTACAGGTGTCTCCAAAGGTACATGTTGAGTTGGCGTATTTCGAGATTAGGATTTGTCACTCCGATTGTCGGAGAGGTATCTCTGGGCCCTCTCGGTAATGCACATCACTTCAGCCTTGCAAGCATTGCGACTAATGAGTTAGTTGCGGGATGATGTATTACAGAACGAGTAAAGAGACTTGCCGGTAACGAGATTGAACTAGGTATAGGATACCGACGATCGAATCTCGGGCAAGTAACATACTGATGACAAAGGGAACAACATATGTTGTTATGCGGTCTGATCGATAAAGATCTTCGTAGAATATGTAGGAGCCAATATGGGCATCCAGGTCCCGCTATTGGTTATTGACCGGAGACGTGTCTCGGTCATGTCTACATTGTTCTCGAACCCGTAGGGTCCGCACGCTTAAGGTTACGATGACAGTTATATTATGAGTTTATGCATTTTGATGTACCGAAGTTTGTTCGGAGTCCCGGATGTGATCACGGACAGGACGAGGAGTATCGAAATGGTCGAGACATAAAGATTGATATATTGGAAGCCTATGTTTGGATATCGGAAGTGTTCCGGGTGAAATCGGGATTTTACTGGAGTACCGGAAGGTTACCGGAACCCCCCAGGGAGCTATATGGGCCTTAATGGGCCATAGTGGAAGAAGAGGAGAGGCAGCCAGGGCTGGGCCGCGCGCCCCTCCCCCTAGTCCGAATAGGACAAGGAGAGAGGGGGCCGGCGCCCTCCTCCTTCTCTCTCTCTCTCTTTTCCCACCTCGCGAGTCCTATTCCAACTAGGATTGGGGGAGAAGTCCTACTCCCGGAGGGAGTAGGACTCCTCCTGGCGCGCCATATGTGGCCGGCCGGCCTCCCCCTCTTGGTCCTTTATATACAGAGGCAGGGGCACCCCAGAGAGACACAAGTTGATCCACGTGATCTTACTCTTAGCCGTGTGCGGCGCCCCCAGCCACCATAGTCCTCGATAATATTGTAGCGGTGCTTAGGCGAAGCCCTGCGGCAGTAGTACATCAAGATTGTCACCACGTCGTCGTGCTGACGGAACTCTTCCCCGACACTTTGCTGGATCGGAGTCCGGGGATCGTCATCGAGATGAACGTGTGCTGGAACTCGGAGGTGCTGTAGTTTCGGTGATTGATCGGTCGGGCCGTGGAGACGTACGACTACATCAACCAAACGCTTCCGTTGTCGATCTACCAGGTACGTAGATCATATTCCCCCCTTGTTGCTATGCATCATCATAATCTTGCGTGAGCGTAGGAATTTTTTTGAAATTACTACGTTCCCCAACAGTGGCATCAGAGCCTAGGTTTTATGTGTTGATGTTATATGCACGAGTAGAACACAAGTGAGTTGTGGGCAATATAAGTCATATTGCTTACCAGCATGTCATACTTTGGTTCGGCGGTATTGTTGGATGAAGCGGCCCGGACCGACATTACGCGTACGCTTACGCGAGACCGGTTCTCCCGACGTGCTTTGCACAAAGGTGGCTAGCGGGTGACAGTTTCTCCAACTTTAGTTGAACCGAGTGTGGCTACGCCCGGTCCTTGCGAAGGTTAAAATAGTACCAACTTGACAAACTATCGTTGTGGTTTTTTGATGCGTAGGTAAGAACGGTTCTTGCTCAGCCCATAGCAGCCACGTAAAACTTGCAACAACAAAGTAGAGGACGTCTAACTTGTTTTTGCAGGGCATGTTGTGATGTGATATGGTCAAGACATGATGAGATATAAGTTGTTGTATAAGATGATCATGTTTTGTTGAAGTTATCGGCAACTGGCAGAAGCCTTATGGTTGTCTCTTTATTGCATAAGATGCAAGCGCCAAATAATTGCTTTACTTTATTGCTATGCGATAGCAATAGTTGTAAGAGCAGTAGTTGGCGAGACGACCATGTGACGACACATTGATATAGATCAAGATGATGGAGATCATGGTGTCATGCCAGTGACGATGGAAATCATGATGATACTTTGGAGTAAGATATCAAAGGCACAAGATGATGATGGCCATATCATGTCACATATTTTGATTGCATGTGATGTTTATCTTTTATGCATCTTATCTTGCTTTGATTGACGGTAGCATTTTAAGACGATCTCTCGCTAATTATCAAGAAGTTTTCTTCCTGAGTATGCACCGTTGCGAAAGTTCTTCGTGCTGAGACACCACGTGATGATCGGGTGTGATAGGCTCTACGTTCAAATACAACGGGTGCAAAATAGTTGCACACGTGGAATACTCAGGTTATACTTGACGAGCGAAGCATATACAGATATGGCCTCGGAACACGGAGACCGAAAGGCCGAGCGTGAATCATATAGTAGATATGATCAACATAGTGATGTTCACCAATGAAACTACTCCATCTCATGTGATGATCGGACATGGTTTAGTTGATTTGGATCACGTAATCACTTAGAGGATTAGAGGGATGTCTATCTAAGTGGGAGTTCTTAAGTAATATGATTAATTGAACTTAAATTTATCATGAACTTAGTCCTGGTAGTATTTTGCAAATTATGTTGTAGATCAATAGCTCGCGTTGTTGTTTCCCTGTGTTTATTTTGATATGTTCCTAGAGAAAATTGTGTTGAAAGATGTTAGTAGCAATGATGCGGATTGGATCCGTGATCTGAGGTTTATCCTCATTGCTGCACAGAAGAATTATGTCCTTGATGCACCGCTAGGTGACGGACCTATTGCAGGAGCAGATGCGGACGTTATGAACGTTTGGCTAGCTCAATATGATGACTACTGATAGTTTAGTGCACCATGCTTAATGGCTTAGAATCGGGACTTCAAAGACATTTTGAACGTCATGGAGCATATGAGATGTTCTAGGAGTTGAAGTTAATATTTCAAGCAAATACCCGAGTTGGGAGATATGAAGTCTCCAACAAGTTCTATAGCTAAAAGATGGAGGAGAATCGCTCAACTAGTGAGCATATGCTCAGATTGTCTGAGTACTACAATCGCTTGAATCAAGTGGGAGTTGATCTTCCAGATAAGATAGTGATTGATAGAATTCTCTAGTCACCATTGTTAGGGAACGTAGCAGAAATTCAAAATTTTCTACGCATCACCAAGATCAATCTATGGAGTCATCTAGCAACAAGGGAGGAGTGGATCTACATACCCTTGTAGATCGCGCGTGGAAGCGTTCAAGAGAACAGGGTTGATGGAGTCGTACTCGTCGTGATCCAAATCACCGATGATCCTAGCGCCGAACGGACGGCACCTCCGCGTTCAACACACGTACGGAGCAGCGACGTCTCCTCCTTCTTGATCCAGCAAGGGGGAAGGAGAGCTTGATGGAGATCCAGCAGCACGACGGCGTGGTGGTGGAAGTAGCGGGGCAGGGCTTCGCCAAGCGCTGCGGGAGGAGGGAGATGTGTCATGGGAGGGAGAGGGAGGCGCCAGGGCTTAGGTGCGGCTGCCCTGCCTTTCCCCCACTATATATAGGGCCAAGTGAGAGGGGGGCGCAGCCTTGGCCCTTCCTCCAAGGAAGGGTGCGGCCAGGAAGGAGTCCCTCCTCCCCAAGGCACCTAGGAGGTGCCTTCCCCTTTTAGGACTCTTCCTTTCCCTTATCTCTTGGTGCATGGGCCTCTTGGGGCTGGTGCCCTTGGCCCATATAGGCTAAGGCGCACACCCCTACAGCCCATGTGGCCCCCCGGGGCAGGTGGACCCCCTTGGTGGACCCCCGGATCCCTTTCGGCACTCCCGGTACAATACTGATAATGCGTGAAACATTTCCGGCGACCAAAACAAGACTTCCCATATATAAATCTTTACCTCCGGACCATTCCGGAACTCCTCGTGACATCCGGGATCTCATCCCGGACTCCGAACAACTTTCGGGTTACCGCATACTAATATCTCTATAACCCTAGCGTCACCGAACCTTAAGTGTGTAGACCCTACGGGTTCGGGAGACATGCAGACATGACCGAGATGACTCTCCGGTCAATAACCAACAGCGGGATCTGGATACCCATGTTGGCTCCCACATGTTCCACGATGATCTCATCGGATGAACCACGATGTCAAGGACTTAATCAATCCCGTATACAATTCCCTTTGTCTATCGGTACGACACTTGCCCGAGATTCGATCGTTGGTATCCCGATACCTTGTTCAATCTCTTTACCGGCAAGTCTCTTTACTCATTCCGTAACACATCATCCCGTGATAAACTCCTTGATCACATTGTGCACATTATGATGATGTCCTACCGAGTGGGCCCAAAGATACCTCTCCGTTTACACGGAGTGACAAATCCCAGTCTTGATTCGTGCCAACCCAACAGACACTTTCGGAGATACCTGTAGTGTACCTTTATAGCCACCCAGTTACGTTGTGACGTTTGGCACACCCAAAGCACTCCTACAGTATCCGGGAGTTGCACAATCTCATGGTCTAAGGAAATGATACTTGACATTAGAAAAGCTTTAGCATACGAACTACATGATCTTGTGCTAGGCTTAGGATTGGGTCTTTGTCCATCACATCATTCTCCTCATGATGTGATCCCGTTATCAATGACATCCAATGTCCATGGTTAGGAAACTGTAACCATCTATTGATTAACGAGCTAGTCAACTAGAGGCTTACTAGGGACATGGTGTTGTCTATGTATCCACACATGTATCTGAGTTTCCTATCAATACAATTCTAGCATCGATAATAAACGATTATCATGAACAAGGAAATATAATAATAATCAATTTATTATTGCCTCTAGGGCATATTTCCAACAGTCTCCCACTTGCACTAAAGTCAATAATCCAGTTCACATCGCTATGTGACTAACACTCAAGGTCACATCCCCATGTGACTAACACCCAAAGAGTTTACTAGAGTCAATAATCTAGTTCACATTACCATGTGATTAACACTCGATGAGTTCTGGGTTTGATCATGTTATGCTTGTGAGAGATGTTATAGTCAACGGGTCTGAATCTTTCAGATCCGTATGTACTTCACAAATTTCTATGTCATCTTGTAGATGCAACTACTACGCTACATTTGGAGCTATTCCAAATAACTGTTCTGCTATACGAATCCAGTTTACTACTCAGAATAATCTGGATTAGTGTCAAAGTTTGCATCGGCGTAACCCTTTACGATGATCTCTTTTACCACCTCCATAAGCAAGAAAATTCCTTAGTCCACTAGTTACTAAGGATAACTTTGACCGCTGTCTTGTGATCCATTCTTGGATCACTCTTGTACCCCTTGACTGACTCATGGCAAGGCACATTTCAGGTGTGGTACATAGCATGGCATACCGTATAGAGCCTATGACAAAAGCATAGGGGACGACCTTTGTCCTTCCTCTTTCTTCTGCCCTGGTCGAGCTTTAAGTCTTAACTTCATACCTTACAACTCAGGCAAGAACTCCTTCTTTGACTGGTCCATCTTGAACACCTTCAAGATCATGTCAAGGTATGTGCTCATTTGAAAGTACCATTAAGAATTTTGATCTATCCTTATAGATCTTGATGCTCAATGTTCAAGTAGCTTAATCCAGGCCTTCCATTGAAAAATACTTTCCAAATAACCCTATATGCTTTCCAGAAATTCTACGTCATTTCTGATCAACAATATGTCAACATATATTTATCAGAAACTCTATAGTGCTCCCACTCACTTCTTTGGAAATACAAGTTTCTCATAAACTTTGTATACACCCAAAACTTTGATCATATTATCAAAGCATACATTCCAACTCCGAGATGCTTACTCCAGTCCTTAGAAGGATTGTTGGAGCTTTGCATACTTATTAGCATCTTTCAGGATTAACAAAACCTTCCGGTTGTATCACATACAACCTTTCCTCAAAAATCATCGAGGAAACAATGGTTTTTGGCATCCTATCTGCAAGATTTCACAAATAATGCAGTAATTGCTAATATAATTCCAACAGACTCTTAGCATCGCTACGAGTGAGAAAGTCTCATCGCAGTCAACTCCTTGAACTTGTCGGAAAACATCTTAACGACAAGTCGAGCTTTCTTAATGGTGATACCTACCATCATTGTCCGTCTTCCTTTTAAAATCCATCTGTACTCAATAGCATTACGACCATCGAGCCGTTCTGCCAAAGTCTACACTTTGTTTTCATACATGGATCCTCTCTCGGATTTTATGGCCTCGAGCCATTTATCGGAATCCGGGCCCACCATCGCTTCTCCATGGCTCGTAGGCTCATTGTTGTCTAGCAACATGACTTCCAAGACAGGATTACGTACCACTCTGAAGTAGTACGCATCCTTGTCATCCCACGAGGTTTGGTAGTGACTTGATCTGAAGTTTCATGATCACTATCATAAGCTTCCACTTCAATTGGTGTAGGTGCCACAGGAACAACTCCCTGTGCTCTGCCACACACTAGTTGAAGAGACGGTTCAATAACCTCATCAAGTCTCCACCATCCTCCCACTCAATTGTTTCGAGAGAAACTTTTCCTCGAGAAAGGACCCGATTCTAGAAACAATCCCTTATTGCTTTCGAATCTGAGACAGGAGGTATACCCAACTGTTTTGGATGTCCTATGAAGATGCATTTATCCGCTTTGGGTTCAAGCTTATCAGCCTGAAATTTTTTCACATAAGCGTCGCAGCCCCAAACTTTTAAGAAATGACAGCTTAGGTTTCTCTAAACCATAGTTTATATGGTGTCATCTCATCGGAATTACATGGTGCCCTATTTAAAGTGAATGTGGTTGTCTCTAATGCCTAACCCATAAACTATCGTGGTAATTCGATAAGAGACATCATGGTATGCATCATATCCAATAGGGTGCAGTTATGATGTTCGGACACACCATCACACTACGGTGTTCCAGGCTGTATTAGTTCTGAAACAATTTCCACAATGTCTTAATTCTGTGCCAAACTCGTAATTCAGATATTCATCTCTATGATCATATCATAGATATTTTATCCTCTTGTCACGACGATCTTTCAACTTCACCCTGAAATTACTTGAACCTTTCAATAATTCATACTCGTGATTCATCAAGTAAATATAGTCAACATCTACTCAAATCATCTGTGAAGTAAGAACATAACGATATCCACTACATGCCTCAGCACTCATTGGATTGCACACATCAAAATGTATTACTTCCAACAAGTTGCTTTCTAGTTCCATTTTACTGAAAACGAGGCTTTCAGTCATCTTGCCCATGTGGTATGATTTGCATGTCTCAAGTGATTCAAAATCAAGTGAGTCCAAACGGTCCATTTGCATGGAGTTTCTTCATGCATATACACCAATAGACATGGTTCGCATGTCTCAAACCTTTCAAAACAAGCGAGCCCAAAGATCCATCAACATGGAGCTTCTTCATGCGTTTTATACCGATATGACTTACATGGCAGTGCCACAAGTAGGTGGTACTATCATTACTATCTTTTGGCATGAACATGTGTATCACTATGATCGAGATTCAATAAACCATTCATTTCAGGTGTAAGACCATTGAAGGTATTATTCAAATAAACAGAGTAACCATTATTCTCTTTAAATGAATAACCGTATTGTGATAGATATAATCCAATCATGTCTATGCTCAAAGCAAACACCAATCTCGATGGTAGAGGGAGCGTACGATATTTGATCAACCTTGGAAATACTTCCAAAACATATCGTCATCTCACCTTTAGCTAGTCTCCGTTTATTCCGTAGCTTTTATTTTGAGTTACTAACACTTAGCAACCGAACCGGTATCTAATACCCTGGTGCTACTAGGAGTACTAGTAAAGTACACATTAACATAATACATCCAATATACTTCTATCAACCTTGCCAGCCTTCTTATCTACCAAGTATCTAGGGTAATTCTGCTCCAGTGGCTGTTCCCTTATTACAGAAGCACTTAGTCTCGGGTTTGGGTTCAACCTTGGGTTTCTTCACTAGAGCAGCAGCTGATTTGCCGTTTCATGAAGCATCCCTTTTTGCCCTTGCCCTTCTTGAAACTAGTGGTTTCACCAACCATCAACAATTGATGCTCCTTCTTGATCTCTACTTTTGTGGTGTCAAACATCGCGAATATCTCAAGGATCATCATATATGTCCCTGATATATTATAGTTCATCACGAAGCTCAAGCAGCTTGGTGGTAATGACTTCGGAGAACCATCACTATTTCATCTGGAAGCTCAACTCCCACTTGATTCAAGCGATTGTTGTACTCAGACAATCTGAGCACAAGTTCAACAATTGAGCTTTTCTCCCTTAGTTTGCAGGCTAAGAAAATCGTCGGAGGTCTTATACCTCTTGACGTGGGCACGAGCCTGAAATCCCAATTTCAGCCCTCGAAACATCTCGTATGTTTCGCAATGTTTCAAAACGTCTTCGGTGCCTCAACTCTAAGCCGTTTAACTGAACTATCACGTAGTTATCAAAATGTGTATGTCTGATGTTCGCAACATCCATAGACAACGTTCGAGGTTCAGCACACTGAGCGGTGCATTAAGGACATAAGCCTTCTATGAAGCAATGAGGACAAACCTCAGTTTACGGACCTAGTCCGCATAATTACTACTATCAACTTTCAACTAAATTTTCTCTAGGAACATATCTAAACTGAAGCGCGAGCTACGACATAATTTGCGTAGACCTTTTCACTATGTTCAGGATAATTAAGTTCATCTTATGAACTCCCACTCAGATAGACATCCCTCTAGTCATATAAGTGATTACATGATCCGAGTCAACTAGGCCGTGTCTGATCATCACGTGAGACGGACTAGTCAACATCGGTGAACATCTTCATGTTGATCGTATCTTCTATACGACTCATGCTCGACCTTTCGATCTCTTGTGTTTCGAGGCCATGTCTGTACATGCTAGGCTCGTCAAGTTAACCTAAGTGTTTCGCATGTGTTCCGAGGCCATGTCTATACATGCTAGGCTCGTCAACACCCGTTGTATTCGAACGTAAGAATCTATCACACCCGATCATCACGTGGTGCTTCGAAACGACGAACTTTCGCAACGGTGCACAGTTAGGGGGAACACTTTCTTGAAATTTTAATGAGGGATCATCTTATTTACTACCGTCGTTCTAAGCAAATAAGATGTATAAACATGATAAACATCACATGCAATCAAATAGTGACATTATATGGCCAATATCATATTGCTCCTTTTGATCTCCATCTTCAGGGCTCCATGATCATCATCGTCACCGGCATGACACCATGATCTCCATCATCATGATCTCTATCATCGTGTCTTCATGAAGTTGTGTCGTCAACTATTACTTCTACTACTACAACTAACGGTTAGCAATAAAGTAAAGTAATTACATGACGTTTATGTTGACACGCAGGCCATAAATAAATTAAGACAACTCCTATGGCTCCTGCCGGTTGTCATACTCATCGACATGCAAGTCGTGATTCCTATTACAAGAACATGATCATCTCATACATCACATATATCATTCATCACATCCTTTGGCCATATCACATCACATAGCATACCCTACAAAAACAAGTTAGACGTCCTCTAATTGTTGTTTGCATGTTTTACATGGCTGCTATGGGTTTCTAGCAAGAACGTTTCTTACCTACGCAAAAACCACAACATGATATGCCAATTGCTATTTACCCTTCATAAGGACCCTTTTCATCGAATCCGATCCGACTAAAGTGGGAGAGACAGACACCCGCTAGCCACCTTATGCAACTAGTGCATGTCAATTGGTGGAACCAGTCTCACGTAAGAGTACGTGTAAGGTCGGTCCAGGCCGCTTCATCCCACAATGCCACCGAATCAATATTGGACTAGTAACGGTAAGCATATTGAACAAAATCAACACCCACAACTACTTTGTGTTCTACTCGTGCATAGAAACTACGCATAGACCTAGCTCATGATGCCACTGTTGGGGAACGTAGCAGAAATTCAAAATTTTCTACGCAACACCAAGATCAATCTATGGAGTCATCTAGCAACGAGGGAGGAGTGGATCTACATACCCTTGTAGATCGCGCGCGGAAGCGTTCAAGAGAACGGGGTTGATGGAGTCGTACTCGTCGTGATCCAAATCACCGATGATCCTAGCGCCGAACGGACGGCACCTCCGCGTTCGACACACGTACAGAGCAGCGACGTCTCCTCCTTATTGATCTAGCAAGCGGGAAGGAGAGGTTTATGGAGATCCAGCAACACGACGGCGTGGTGGTGGAAGTAGCAGGATTCCAACAGGGCTTCGCCAAGTGCTGCGGGAGGAGGGAGATGTGTCATGGGAGGGAGAGGGAGGCGCCAGGGCTTAGGTGCGGCTGCCCTGCCTTTCCCCCATTATATATAGGGCGAAGGGAGAGGGGGGCGCAGCCTTGGCCCTTCCTCCAAGGAAGGGTGCGGCCAGGGAGGAGTCCCTCCTCCCCAAGGCACCTAGGAGGTGCCTTCCCCTTTTAGGACTCTTCCTTTCCCTTATCTCTTGGCGCATGGGCCTCTTGGGGCTGGTGCCCTTGGCCCATATAGGCCAAGGCGCACACCCCTACTGCCCATGTGCCCCCCCGGGGCAGGTGGACCCCCTTGGTGGACCCCCGGACCCCTTTCGGCACTCTCGGTACAATACCGATAATGCGTGAAACTTTTCTAGCGACCAAAACAAGACTTCCCATATATAAATCTTTACCTCCGGACCATTCCGGAACTCCTCGTGACGTCCGGATCTCATCCGGGACTCCGAACAACTTTCGGGTTACCGCATACTAATATCTCTATAACCCTAGCGTCACCGAACCTTAAGTGTGTAGACCCTACGGGTTCGGGAGACATGTAGACATGACCGAGATGACTCTCCGGTCAATAACCAACAGCGGGATCTGGATACCCATGTTGGCTCCCACATGTTCCATGATGATCTCATCGGATGAACCACGATGTCAAGGACTTAATCAATCCCGTATACAATTCCCTTTGTCTATCGGTACGACACTTGCCCGAGATTCGATCGTAGGTATCCCGATACCTTGTTCAATCTCGTTACCAGCAAGTCTCTTTACTTGTTCCGTAACACATCATCCCGTGATAAACTCCTTGATCACATTGTGCACATTATGATGATGTCCTATCGAGTGGGCCCAGAGATACCTCTCCGTTTACACGGAGTGACAAATTCCAGTCTCGATTCATGCCAACCCAACAGACACTTTCGGAGATACCTGTAGTGTACCTTTATAGCCACCCAATTACGTTGTGACGTTTGGCACACCCAAAGCACTCCTACGGTATCCGGGAGTTGCACAATCTCATGGTCTAAGGAAATGATACTTGACATTAGAAAAGCTTTAGCATACGAACTACATGATCTTGTGCTAGGCTTAGGATTGGGTCTTTGTCCATCACATCATTCTCCTAATGATGTGATCCCGTTATCAATGACATCCAATGTCCATGGTTAGGAAACCGTAACCATCTATTTATTAACGAGCTAGTCAACTAGAGGCTTACTAGGGACATGGTGTTGTCTATGTATCCACACATGTATCTGAGTTTCCTATCAATACAATTCTAGCATGGATAATAAACGATTATCATGAACAAGGAAATATAATAATAATCAATTTATTATTGCCTCTAGGGCATATTTCCAACAACCATCACCAAGTTAGTAGAACTTTGTGATAAACTATGATATGCAAGGGATAACGGAAACGATTCCCAAGCTCTTCGTAATGCGGAAATTGACGAAGGTAGAAATCGAGAAAAACATCAAGTGTTGATGGTAGACAAGACCACTAGTTTCAAGAAAAGGGCAGAGGGAAGAAGGGGAACTTCAAGAAGAACAGCAAGCAAGTTGTTGCTCAAATGAAGAAGCCCTAGTCTGGTCCTAAGCCTGAGACTAAGTGTTTCTACTGCAAAGGGACTGGTCACTGGAAGCGGAACTACCCCAAGTGATTGGCAGATAAGAAGGATGGCAAAGTGAACATAAGTATATTTGATATACATGTTATTGATGTGTACTTTACTAGTGTTTATAGCAACCCCTCCGTATTTGATACTAGTTCAGTTGCTAAGATTAGTAACTCAAAATGGGAGTTGCAGAATAAACAAAGACTAGTTAAGGGTGAAGTGACGATGTGTGTTGGAAGTGGTTCCAAGATTGATATGATCATCATCGCACACTCCCTATACTTTCGGGATTAGTGTTGAACCTGAATAAGTGTTATTTGGTGTTTGCGTTAAGCATGAATATGATTTGATCATGTTTATTGTAATACGGTTATTCATTTAAGTAAGAGAATAAATTGTTGTTCTGTTTACATGAATAAAACCTTATATGGTTACACACCCAATGAAAATAGTTCGTTGGATCTCGATTGTAGTGATACACATAATCATAATATTGAAACCAAAAGATGCAAAGTTAATAATGATAGTGCAACTTATTTGTGGCACTACCGCTTAGGTCATATTGGTGTAAAGCGCATGAAGAAACTCCATGTTGATGGGCTTTTGGAATCACTTGATTATGAATCAATTGATGCTTGCGAACCATGCCTCATGGGCAAGATGACTAAGACTCTGTTCTTCGGAACAATGGAGCGAGCAATCGATTTGTTGGAAATCATACATACTGATGTATGTGGTTCGATGCATATTGAGGCTCGCGACAAGTATCATTATTTTCTGATCTTCACAGATGATTTGAGCAGATATGAGTATATCTACTTGATGAAACATAAGTCTGAAACATTTGAAAAGTTCAAAGAATTTCAGAGTGAAGTGAAAAATCATCGTAACAAGAAAATAAAGTTTCTACGATCTGATCATAGAGAAGAGTATTTGAGTTATGAGTTTGGCCTTCAGTTAAAAACAATGTGAAATAGTTTCACTACTCACGCCACCTGGAACACCACAATGTAATGGTGTGTCCGAACGTCATAACCGTACTTTATTAGATATGGTGCGATCTATGATGTCTCTTACCGATCTACCACTATCATTTTGGGGTTTTGCATTAGAGACAGCTGCATTCACGTTAAAAGGGCACCATCTAAATCTGTTGAGACAACACCGTATGAACTATGGTTTGACAAGAAACCAAAGTTGTCGTTTCTTAAAGTTTGGGGTTGCGATGCTTATATGAAAAAGTTTCATCCTGATAAGCTCAAACTCAAATCGGAGAAGTGCGTCTTCATAGGATACCCAAAAGAAAATGTTGGGTACACCTTCTATCATAGATCCGAAGGCAAGATATTCGTTGCTTAGAATGGATCCTTTCCAGAGAAGGAGTTTCTCTCGAAAGAAGTGAGTGGGAGGAAAGTAGAACTTGACGAGGTAACTGTACCTGCTCCCTTATTGGAAAGTAGTGCATCATAGAAAACTATTTCAGTGACACCTACACCAGTTAGTGAGGAAGCTAATGATGATGATCATGAAACTTCAGAACAAGATACTACTAAACCTCGTAGATCAACCAGAGTGAGATCCGCGCCAGAATGGTACGGTAATCCTGTTCTGGAAGTCATGCTACTAGATCATGATGAACCTACGAACTATGAAGAAGCGATGGTGAGCCTAGATTCCGCAAAATGGCTTGAAGCCATGAAATCTGAGATGGGATCCATGTATGAGAACAAAGTATGGACTTTGGTTGACTTGCCCGATGATCGGCAAGCAATTGAGAATAAATGGATCTTCAAGAAGAAGACTGACGCTGACGGTAATATTACTGTCTACAAAGCTCGACTTGTCGCAAAAGGTTTTCGGCAAGTTCAAGGGATTGACTACGATGAGACCTTCTCACCCGTAGCGATGCTTAAGTCTGTCTGAATCATGTTAGCAATTGCCGCATTTTATGATTATGAAATTTGGCAGATGGATGTCAAAACTGCATTCCTGAATGGATTTCTGGAAGAAGAGTTGTATATGATGCAACCAGAAGGTTTTGTCAATCCTAAAGGTGCTAACAAAATATGCAAGCTCCAGCGATCCATCTATGGACTGGTGCAAGCATCTCGGAGTTGGAATATACGCTTTGATAAGTTGATCAAAGCATATAGTTTTATATAGACTTGCGATGAAGCCTGTATTTACAAGAAAGTGAGTGGGAGCACTACAATATTTCTGATAAGTATATGTGAATGACATATTTTTGATCGGAAATAATGTAGAATTATTCTGCAAAGCATAAAGGAGTGTTTGAAAGGAATTTTTCAAAGAAAGACCTCGGTAAAGCTGCTTACATATTGAGCATCAAGATCTATAGAGATAGATCAAGACGCTTGATAAGTTTTTTCAATGAGTACATACCTTGACAAGATTTTAAAGTAGTTCAAAATGGAACAGTCAAAGAAAGAGTTCTTGCCTGTGTTGCAAGGTGTGAAATTGAGTAAGACTCAAAGCCCGACCACGGCAGAAGATAGAAATAGAATGAAAGTCATTCCCTATGCCTCAGCCATAGGATCTATAAAGTATGCCATGCTGTGTACCAGATCTATTGTATACCTACACTGTGTTAAGCAAGGGAGTACAATAGTGATCTAAGAGTAGATCACTGGACAGCGGTCAAAATTATCCTTAGTGGAATAAGGAAATATTTCTCAATTATGGAGGTGACAAAAAGGTTAGTCGTAAAAGGTTACGTCGATGCAAGTTTTGACACAGATCTGGATGATTCTAAGTCTCGATCTAGATACATATTGAAAGTGGGAGCAATAAGCTAGAGTAACTCCGTGCAGAGCATTGTTGACATAAAAATTCGCAAAATACTTATGGATCTGAATGTGACAGACCCGTTGACTAAAATTATCTCACAAGCAAAACATGATCACACCTTAGTACTCTTTGGGTGTTAATCACATAGCGATGTGAACTAGATTACTGACTCTAGTAAACCCTTTGGGTGTTGATCACATATCGATGTGAACTATGGGTGTTAATCACATGGTGATGTGAACTATTGCTGTTAAATCACATGGCGATGTGAACTAGATTATTGACTCTAGTACAAGTGGGAGACTGAAGGAAATATGCCCTAGAGGCAATAATAAAGTTATTATTTATTTCCTTATATCATGATAAAAGTTTATTATTCATGCTAGAATTGTATTAACCGGAAACATAATACATGTGTGAATACATAGACGAACAGAGTGTCACTAGTATGCCTCTACTTGACTAGCTCATTAATCAAAGATGGTTATGTTTCCTAACCATGGACAAAGAGTTGTTATTTGATTAACGGGATCACATCATTAGTTGAATGATCTGATTGACATGACCCATTCTATTAGCTTCGCACCCGATCGTTTAGTATGTTGCTATTGCTTTCTTCATGACTTATACATGTTCCTATGACTATGAGATTATGCAACTCCCGTTTGCCAGAGGAACACTTTGTGTGCTACCAAACGTCACAACGTAACTGGGTGATTATAAAGGAGCTCTACAGGTGTCTCCAAAGGTACATGTTGAGTTGGCGTATTTCGAGATTAGGATTTGTCACTCCGATTGTCGGAGAGGTATCTCTGGGCCCTCTCGGTAATGCACATCACTTAAGCCTTGCAAGCATTGCGACTAATGAGTTAGTTGCGGGATGATGTATTACACAACGAGTAAAGAGACTTGCCAGTAACGAGATTGAACTAGGTATAGGATACCGACGATCGAATCTCGGGCAAGTAATATACCGATGACAAAGGGAACAACGTATGTTGTTATGCGGTCTGACCGATAAAGATCTTCGTAGAATATGTAGGAGCCAATATGGGCATCCAGGCCCCGCTATTGGTTATTGACCGGAGACGTGTCTCGGTCATGTCTACATTGTTCTCGAACCCGTAGGGTCCGCACGCTTAAGGTTACGATGACAGTTATATTATGAGTTTATGCATTTTGATGTACCGAAGTTTGTTCGGAGTCCCGGATGTGATCACGGACATGACGAGGAGTCTCGAAATGGTCGAGACATAAAGATTGATATATTGTAAGCCTATGTTTGGATATCGGAAGTGTTCCGGGTGAAAACGGGATTTTACCGGAGTACCGGGAGGTTACCGGAACCCCCCCAGGGAGCTATATGGGCCTTAATGGGCCATAGTGGAAGAAGAGGAGAGGCAGCCAGGGCTGGGCCGCGCGCCCCTCCCCCTAGTCCGAATAGGACAAGGAGAGAGGGGGCCGGCGCCCTCCTCCTTCTCTCTCTCTCTCTCTTCCCACCTCGCGAGTCCTATTCCAACTAGGATTGGGGGAGAAGTCCTACTCCCGGAGGGAGTAGGACTCCTCCTGGCGCACCATATGTGGCCGGCCGGCCTCCACCTCTTGGTCCTTTATATACGGAGGCAGGGGCACCCCAGAGAGACACAAGTTGATCCACGTGATCTTACTCTTAGCCGTGTGCGGCGCCCCCAGCCACCATAGTCCTCGATAATATTGTAGCGGTGCTTAGGCGAAGCCCTGCGGCAGTAGTACATCAAGATCGTCACCACGCCGTGGTGCTGACGGAACTCTTCCCCGACACTTTGCTGGATCGGAGTCCGGGGATCGTCATCGAGCTGAATGTGTGCTAGAACTCGGAGGTGCCGTAGTTTCGGTGCTTGATCGGTCGGGCCGTGGAGACGTACGACTACATCAACCAAACGCTTCCGTTGTCGATCTACCAGGTACGTAGATCATATTCCCCCCTCGTTGCTATGCATCATCATGATCTTGCGTGAGCGTAGGAAATTTTTTGAAATTACTACGTTCCCCAACACAGTGTGCAGTGGAAGCTGGAGTATGGAGAGGATGAGATCGTTGCCACCCCTCACCATGTGTAGCCTCCCCTTCACCCAACCCCGTCCCAGTCCACGCCTCCTCCCTTCGCCGCCACCACCAATCCATGCTGGAAGCCTAGGGTTTGCACGAGGAAGGTCAGGGGTGCTAAGATCAGCACACCGACACCGACCCTGAGCCCCAAGCAACAACAACAGCTGGAGCAACCACCCCATGTCGTCGTCGATCCTCTCTACAGGGTGATGTTCATGATCCCCACATCCACCGCCACCGCCACCGGCCATGTTACCTGGGCCAAGAGGAGGGAGCCGAAGAAGCCGTCGATGAGAAGAGGGAGCACGAGAGGAGCACTAGGGGAGCCGCAGCCGCATCCGCATCAACCCGCCGCTGCTGCTCCTGGCTCCGCCGCCCTTCATCACCGAGAGCGGCTAGCACAAGGGAGGGCCGCCTGCGATTCCGTGAGGAGGAGGAGGAAGGCGTGACGGGCATGAGAAGCGGGAGGAGGAGGAAGACGAGCGGCGAGAGGGGAGGAGCCAGAGGTGGCGGTCGGAGGGGGGAGGAGGCTGAGATGGCGGCGCGGGGGCGAGAGGAAGAGGGTGGGGAGCCGCGGCTGGGAAGAGGGGAGGGGGCGCGAGTGCGGGAGGAGGCGGCGGCTAGGTCATCTCCAGAGGAGCCAATGTGATTTATACCCCTGCGAGTGAAATGACGAAAATGCCCTCGGCGGCCACCCAATTTTACAGGCGGTGGCACGAAACGGGGTAACTATTCATTTCAGCAGTAACTTTTCTTTGATCCGACGGACGAGGTCATCCAGCGGCTCGATCCGACGGCCTGAATTCCATCAAGCGAACTGATCCAACAGCCGAGAGTGCCTGAGCTCTGAGAGAGCTCGGTGGAACATCCTTCTCTTATCTCTTGATAGGTAGCTTGTGGGCTTTGTCAATCAGGAAGTTAGTACCACCACATCTCTCATCATGTCGAAGATGCTCGGGAAGGTTTTAGTGGCCATGGTTTTGGTTCTCATGGCCATGTCGAGCTCATGGACCCGGGCGGCAGCGAGGCCATTGTTATACGCCGAGGAACCCTCCCCTGGCTATTCCGTCCGCATTTTGCTGCCTTCACGGCCGTCGCAATGGCGAGGGCGTGTGCTTCTGTCGCTCGAGGAGAAGAAGACGGGGCCAGGCAAATCGTGTGGACCCAGAAGCACCAATAACCCTAACAATCATTGCCCATAGAGATGAAAACACACCTGAGTTGCAGCAAATTCTCGTGGCTCCTATGGAGCCAAACCAAAAATTATATTTGACTCGTAATGATATATAGTAACATTGTAACATAAAGGAGCGATCGTTAGGGTTTAGAAGTCTCCGTTTGTTGATTTCTTATACATCATGCATTTTCCCTTTAATTTTAGAAGTTAAGGATATGTAAAAATAGTCATGTTCCCCACTTTCTTAGATTAAACTAAGTACTTGTTGGCAATAATCAAACAGATAGATGTATGTTGATCGATTGTTCAAATGTAGCCAAATAAAAATGTTATTTATTCTCTGGTTTGACAAGTTCTGCACAGCTTGACAACAAAAAAGAGAGTAACTTATACTCTCTGTCTTCAGGTTTTTTTTTAGAAAAGGAGGATGACCCCCGGCCTCTGCATCTGGACGATGCATACGGTCATTTTATTAATTATTGACACAAGAGTTAGAAAGTCATACAACAATAAGACTAAAGCCACCGACTAAGCAACATATGTCGCTATTCCTATCAAGTTGATGAAGGGGCGCTGAAAGTCTGGGCCTAATACCAAACAGACTTCGTAGCCAAACCTAACATCTAAGACTTGAGGTACCAATCAGGACGCCTGTCGGGTATGGGCACCCACCAGTCGGCGTGCTCCTCAACCAGGACGCCTGCCAGGTATGAGGCCGCCACAGCCACCTGCCACTAATCCATCTTCAGCTGTACTGCTGCATCAACCTTGCCCGGTCTAGCTGCC
This sequence comes from Triticum dicoccoides, assembly GCF_002162155.2. Classification (NCBI taxonomy): domain Eukaryota; kingdom Viridiplantae; phylum Streptophyta; class Magnoliopsida; order Poales; family Poaceae; genus Triticum; species Triticum dicoccoides. The sequence continues at coordinate 560,442,430 of NC_041390.1, read as the reverse complement.
GCCAACGCCACCACGACGCCATGCAGCGTCACCCTCCTGCGTGAGTCCATCTCCGCTCATCAGACGCCGAGTCTCCACTGCGCCACGCTGCCGAGATCCGCCGCCATCAATGGACAAGATGAAACACCGCTCCTCCCATTGTCCCCTCTAGCCAGCACTTGGTCCAAAACGACGCCGCCAGGAGGGAGAACGACATCGAAACGTCATCATCGTCCAATCCGGTAGACCCAGATCTAAGGTTTCCCCCGGAACCTCCTGATCAAGTTGACGTGACCGGAAGCCGTGTCGTCCTGATCTCATGGCTGGCTAGAACCGCGCGAAGTCTCGCCATGAAGACGTATGCCGCTACTGGTACTCCGGTAGAGATCCTCCATACCCTCACCGGTCCCTCCACGCCCCGCCGGCCGGCCAAGACCACGCCGCGGTCGATCTGGACGGGACGCCAGATCCGCGGCCACCGCGACCCATCTTCGGGCAGAGCCATCCACCGGTTCATCCATGAAGTGCTGCCACCATCCATGCACGAAGGGAAGCCCATCGCCGTCCTGGACCACTGCCCGCCGCCGCACAGGCTAGGGGCGCCGCCCTGCCTGCTGCCCACGGGCGCACCACAAGAGACGCCCGTGCCGCCTCAAGGGGATCCTGCTGCAGATCCGCCCGCCCTAGCGCCTTGGCATCGGGCCCGCTGCCACTGCGGACCTCGCCGGCGGCAGGAGGATGGCCGAGGGAGGCTGGCGGCGCTGGATTTTTTGGCCCCCTGGCGTCGCCCAGGGAGGCGACGCGAGGGGGTACGAGGGGGAGGGGTACCACGGAAATTGTGTCTAAGTTTCACTAGTGGTTTGACCAATAAGATATATGGTAGATGTCATAAAAATATACCACTGGAAACTTCTTTCGAAGACGAATTCGTTGGTATACTGTAATTTTATCGAAGGTTGTGTAAGTTGTGATGAAGTCAGGCTCTAACGCGTCGCATTGAGCGATGGAGCCCAAGACCTCTTCGGGCACTACCATTTTTTTTCCTGTCTTTTTTCTGGTTGAAACCACATACTTTTTTTAAGTTGCTCACGGCATGGGTCCTGGTATGATCATATGCAATGGGTAATATGACAACAAAAAGGAGTTATACATGGTTTCTCTATTAGTGCTATGTCTAGCAATAAATACTGCATGGCTATATTATTTTCTATGGTGATTAAAATTGGAGTATAAAACATATTACTAATATACTACATTTTGAAGATAAATTCTTCTCTTATGTGCCCATAGATCATCTCTTTTCTGTAATATGTTTTATATGGATACATGACTGCTAGTACACCACAACCGACAACCATCTTCAAATGCTAGTACTGCCGAGACACTTGTTATAAGAATAGAAGAACAACCTCCATCGTCACAAGAACTGGGAAAGCACCACTGCCGTCAAGGCTTTTTGAACCGAAGATAAGCCATCGCAAATGGCAAGGCATATTGTTGTGGCATGTCGGTCGAGGATTGTTCATGTGCCTTCATGTCTCTAGATTCGGCGCTCCCTGTCGACAACGGTGAGGGGAACCGCCATATTTTCCCCTCACAGGCCACATACCATGCTCCAAAACCGCCATCTTGACCCACACGCCTATGCTGCCCCGGGTGGCAGCCGTCGGCCATCCGCTGAGCAAAATCTCCCTGCTCCTCTACGAAGTAGAAAATGCGTCATAGTGACGAAGCCATGGCAAGAGAACAAAAACCTCAAATGGAGTCATTGTCGCCACCTTACCGAGACCATCCATGGACCCAAACATCTTTGCGCACACACAAAGCCACCGTGGAAGGAGGCGCCAGTGTGGGAATGGAGTTGGGGAAGATTTATTTATCGGGGTGCTGCACCCACCACCCCAACAACGCAAATCAGCATACTACTCGTACTCATATATACATGTCAGGAAGATCTAGGGTGACGTCCCTCACGTCGCCGGAGCAGCAGACAGAGGGGAAAGGGACCCATGGCCTCATCGGTGGTCAAACTGGAGCAAATCATCGCCTACTTCGTGGAGAGGAGAGAAGGAACGAAGTGGTCGCAAAAAGGATCATCTCTTCACTTCAAGGATACACCCTTTTTCTTTTCATTCTTTTAGTTATAACTTAGCAAAATTCGATGTGGCACGGGCAAAATGATGTTTTCTTTCCTGCAGCATAAGTACCACGTGTCCTTTCAAGATTTTCTTTACCCCCTCCCTTTTCCTATGTAAATATGAGACTAAGAGCATCTCAAATTTCTCAAAACAGGCTCTCGCCCCGTTTTATAGATAAAGCATCAAACCAAAGTGCATGACCGAACGAGCATTTCCAATAGCTCTCATAACCGTAAAAAACTACTCCCTCCGTCTCATAATATAAGAACGTTTTTGACACTACACTAGTGCCAAAAATGTTCTTATATTATGGGAGAGAGGGAGTACCGTCTAAAGGGAATTGACCCAAACTTAGCCCCACCCCCTCCCATCGGCTCTCGTAAACCCATTTATTTATGGGATCCATATATTTCCCTAAACGGACATTCAGCTAGTATTGATAGAATCATCATTCTCCGCTGGCATTTTTATCCCGGTGCTTCTGTGTTCGCTTGAAACAACGCGTTCCGGACACTTTCAGTTGGTCATACGGCGGTACGTGTTGCGACCTCCCCGCCGTGACTAGTTGGGTTCGCATAGGCACCATGTTCACGGCAGAGACGAAGCGACCGAACGAAAGCTACGTAGTAGTACACAAGAAGAGTCGCCGCTGTAGTCTCCCTTTACTACGTACTACTCCGTAGCAGTTAGCTGAACTAAATAGCAGTTCATGAAGTTGGCGGTACTACGTATCAGAAGACGCGTAGATGCACTCCAAGTTTGAACCATCGCACACTGTCAAATTAACCGACTGGTCACACACGTAAAAGCCATGGAAAGTTCCATGCGTACTCTGCCAAGCATATGAGCATGGAGTAGCTTATATATAGCCGAACAAATCAAGACTACAGCTCGCATACACAGCACTCAAAAGCCTAACTAGTTTGACAGATCGATCTATATAGCTCCCAATTACGACAAGCAACGCTGCGGCCTTTATAAGTTCGGACACGTCCACGATGACGCCGAAGCTTGCAGTGGCCATGCTCTTGGTCCTCGTGGCTACGTCCGGCCCATGGATCCGGGCCTCTGCGAGGCCGCTGCAAGGTGATCAGGTGCACGCCGGGGAACCCTCCTCCGGCGGTTCAGTCGACGCCATGCCGCCGTTGCCGACGCATTGGCGTGGACACGTGCTGTCTCAGTTGGAGGAGAACGGCCCAGCCGGGTGTCCGAAAACTCACGATCCAAACAAACCTTGTTCCTCCCCATAGAAATGCGCAGAGCCAAGGAGGCACGACCGAAAGTAAACTGTCGTACTTTGCGCGTGGGAGCCAAACCGGAAATATTATGTTTGTTTTGCAATAATGTGATGTAAAGATTGTTACGGTTTAGATGTCTCCGTTTGTTAATCTCTTATACAGCCTGCATTCATCGTTCCGTTAGTCAGAGTTTTGAGCTTCAGGCAATGTTAAAACAATTATGTACCTTCTTTTTTTGGCATTCAAGTATGGACAACTAAAAGAATGTGCTTTATTCTCAGATATTTGAACATCCTTGTTACTAGAAAGCACTAAATGGGGCAAAACTCCGAGTTCTCAAAAATAAGCCTTTCATGTCGCATGTGACTGTCTCCGTCATCAAGGATCATGTTGCAGGTTAGAATTTCGCCCTTGCTACCCTAAATGTAAGAAACATGTATTATGTCGGCTCGTGCCATGTAACCTCTGATGTAAATATTTGCGACCTACTTTCTCAAAAAAAAAAATTGCAAAACCTCTCTCTAAGAAAAAAAATGAACCGCCTCTCTGAAAAATAACAAAAAATGCTTCGCTTCTTTTTTTTGCGGGGAAAAAAGGAATTCATTAATTAAGTGGCAGCCATGTCTGCATTACATAGGTCCGGAACCTCGTCCGGCCCAGAATGAAGCCACACCGCAGTGCGCTTCTTTATTCGACCAAAGTTCGCTAAAAAATGACTAACAGTATTTTGTTCACGCCTCACAAGTTTAACTAAGAATTCACCATGTTCCCGAAGACGCGAAGTAATCTCGCGGATCAACATCATATGCCCCGGTCGGTCGCCAATACCTCCTTCAATTAGTTTTACCACTTCTGCGCAGTCCGTTTGAATCACAAAAGGCAGCTCAGACCACTGGGTAGCCAGGGAGATGCCTTCTGAACATGCAGCAAGTTCAGATTCTAGTGGTGATGCACACTGCCTTAACTCACGGCAAGACGAAAAAATAATATCTCCATGTTCATCCCGGAGGACCATGCCAGCTCCTGCAGTTCCGTCCTTGGCAGAAAAGGACCCGTCGATGTTGAGCGCAGCCCAGCCGGCCGGCGGTGCCTCCCATCCAAGTGATGATGGCTTCTCACGCTCAACATGTGATAACAATTTCCTGCTGTACAAAGGCGCAGCTACCTTTTTTCCTTTGATGTGATCTCCATGAGGGTACGCCTGGATGGCTAGCAATGAGTTGATATAGCTGGTTAGGAATCTGGTCGAAGCTTCGACCGGCGGTGGTCGTTTGTCGTGGACGATCTCATTCCTCACATGCCAGCAACGCCAAATCGTCATGAGCGCATACATCCGCTCCTCTGGTGACAAGTCTGCGAGCACATGAAAAAGCCACTCTGGCCCAGTGTGCATGACTCGACGGATGTCCGGAATATTTCATTGCCGCGCCATAGCTTGCCACAAGGCAACCGCATGAGGACATCTGCAGAGAGCATGAAGAAATGCTTCGCTTCAGCCCATCGGTCCACGCTAACAACGTCTAGTGTACATCTTGTATGCATCCATGCAATGCCCCAGCAACCTTTCCCCCAAGCGTAGCACAATTAATTAATTTCACCTTTATATCGGGTTCAAACATATTACTATTTCGATGTTAGCTTTTACGCGTCAGAATATTGCCATGTTTGCATCTAAATGGAAAATGTTCATGTACGACTTATGTGTTTTGTAAACCACGACACATGTATCTACCGTGCCAAACTTGTAGTTTGTATATGGCTAAACTTTATAATGGCACAAATCCATCACTGCTGAGGCTGTCGTCTAGTCGTTAGTTATATTAATTACTCATGTGATATTTTCTTTCATTCATAATATTTGACGGGATACCACAAATATTCGGAGGGGAAACAAGTCAAATGTATATTCCTGCATCTTGCAACTTCGGGAACAAAAAAATGGACATCAATATAGAAACTTCATTACTAGTGGCTGATATTGACCACCATTATAAGGATGTCTTGCTATCAACTACATTGTACGATTTGAAAAACATCGTGTTTTGCTCCTAAGAATTAAATTTGATTCGTTCAATTGGTTTCCAAATTCAATTCACATACGTATGAATTTGATTCTAAAATATTTCAATTTCAAGATTTATTGATGTCACATGGAAACGAAAGCAATTACTTGTATGGAATTTCATGGTTTGGAATTTGAACCTCATGTTCATACATAAAAGTGCTCGAAATCAATAGAAATTTGTTGGCATTGTCCATGTACACAAACGTTGCTCTGAGCTCATTGGCAGATTGCACCGCACAAGTATGTCCAGTGTAGGATTTCATTGTTAACCTCATGTTTACATTACAGAAAGGATCAAGAAACTATTTAAGGCGAGTGGGTCCCATGTACTTGTGCATATCTATTTCATAGAACTTTGGCATATTTAAATGTTCAACCTCGCGTTCACACTGTAAAAAATCACAAAATTATTTGATACTTCTGGAGCTAACTGGTACGCAGAGGAGCAACTTTTGCATGTAGGTCCCACAAGTGTGTATGGTCCATGATTTCATTTGAATCTTTGTTGATCATAAATAATCGGTTTAGTTCATATCATAATTGAATTATTTTGGACTTTATATTCAAATTTGCATGGCAGCCAAACTCTCATATTTCTAAAATGAACTTTCAATTCTTCAACTCTTTGTCCAGTCAGGAGACAAAACAAGTTACAACATTATTTTGTATTTTTCTATTGCATTGCACCATTTCTACTGCATAAAGGAAGCTGGAAGGTAATTCCATGAAACAACTTACTCCTAAAGGGTCTTTACAGGTTAAGAAGTTGATAGGGGCTTACAAGGAAGTTAGGTCTGTTAGGTTGATCTCTCCGGTGTGGGCCCAACGGCCCCCCGGACCCCTGATCCACGCCCTGATCGGGGGCGCCCAACCACAATATGGTTGACGGGCCCGTGTCACGCAGCGCTACATAAAGAGGTGGGGGCCAGCGGCACGCAGTACGAGGTTCACCGCGTTGCCAGGCTCCCCACTGAAAACCCCGACCCAATCTAGGTCTAGCGCTGACAGTGACGGGAAGCTCCGCCGCCGCCACTGCCCACACATCGCCGCCACCACCACTTCACCCACTCTCTGCCATCGCCGTTCGCCACAGCACCACGATGGCCTTCGGCTCGAATTGATCAACTGCTGGAGAAGGTAGGTTTGCCGAATATCATCTAGCCTACCCCGATCCAAAGATTCTAACAATGGTATCAGAGCAATTTGGGTCTAGATTTTCGGTACAACAAAGAAAAGTAAATCCCTCCCCAAAGAACCCTAGAAGGGCAAAGAAATCTTAAAGAAAAGTTGCGCCGCCGCACCGGCCGCGCCGTTCCTCTCGATCCGGATGGGCGTCGGCATGCCGAGCCATTCGGAAGAAGAACACAGGCAGTGGGGGCACCACGTCTTCGCCACTGCCAATAGAACAGACCCCATCGGGGCAAAGGGCAACGCGGCCAAGCCATTCGACGGCAGCGCGCTTCCCACGAGGGAAAACGCGCTACCGGCGAAGGGGCTGACCACGACGCGGCCGTAGGGTGGTCCACCGTCGTCGTATTCAGAGGAAAGGGCAAGACCTCCCGTCTCTCTCTGCCACTGGCTCGCGGTGGATGGGGAGAATAGAAGGGAGAAGGAGAAACAGAAAGCGCGCACTATGGTGGCCGTCGCCGGCGGCAGGAGCACGGCGCGGTGGCTAGTCGGCCAGAGAAAAGCAGCGCGTAGTGGTGCAGAGGAGGCGCGGTTGTGTTTTCTGCTCAATCTGCCATGGATAAGGAAAGGGAGGGAGAGAAAGGAGGCTCTGCCGTGGCGCGGTAGATCCCCAGCCGTCGCCGGTGGCCGGGGCACAGCCCAGGCTCCGCTGTCGAGAGAGAGTCGAGCGGCGTAGCGAAAGGGACGAGAGCGGCGCGCGGGGGAAGGAATGACCGAGGGTTTCCCCCTCGACCGTTTCGGGCACTGGTTTTGTTCCAACGAAGCTCCCGGGCTGCCGTCCGATCTGATGGACGGCCAGGATGGGCTGGCGCGGATAACCCTAGCTCTCCCAGCGCTTCGAGGGCCTCGGGCCGAAACGGCCAGGCCGCAGGCCGGCTGAAGTGCGGTTGGGCTGGCTTTCAGCCCAAAGAGCGCGGATGGTTCTTTTTGTTTATCTGTTTTCTGTCCGAACTTTGGGTAGATTGCAAATAGTTTTTCTATGCATTTTTCGCAACGAAAATTTTGTTTTACAAAATAGAAAAGTAAACAGAAAAAGTTCTGAAAATGAAAATAGAAAATTTTCAGAAAAAGAAATGTTCATGGATTTTTACAAAGAAAATAATAAAGTTCATGAATGATCAAAGAAAAGTTTCTGTAAAGAATAAAAAGTTCATGAATTTTTATTCATGTTTTTCCGCTGCGTAAATAATTAATAGTGCTCTCTTATAAAGAAAATAAAAGTTTAGATAGAATTATGTTTTTAAGAGCATGTTAAAGTGATTATTAGAATGAATATGATTATGTTATTTTTATAACCAACGTTATTAATAACATGATCATGTTTTATTATTGAAATTTAAAGTTGCTCTTTTAAAAGTGAATAGAACTAAAGTAAAAGATTAAATTGTTGCTTCTCTAATGCATTTTTGAGCCAACCGGTTAAAATTGCTTAGAGAGTAAAAGAGCACAGGATTGTTTTTGAATAGAATATTGTAAAGTTTCTACTTCAAAGTAAAAGTTTTATTCTTCAATTAAATTGGAACCAACGGGAAAATTTAATTGGAAGAAATGTTCTTAGCAATGTTTTTCCCATATGGGTGAAATAAGATGCAGATAGTTTCCACTATGACAAAAGGAAGATATTTGTTTTAAAGTTAAAATATTGTATTGTTATTTTCTGATGAACGTTGATGATAACAGTGATATAATTCTATGAGTTTAAATCTCTGATAAATTTTGTATCAAAGTGATCAATTTTTTGGAGAACAGATAAAGATCAAAAAAATTGCTCTTGAACTAGAGAAAGGTATATTTCTTGTTCCCGCTGCAATAAAGTTGATGATGATGATTATTTCTTAGCAAAGTTGTTTAATAGAAATACTATCATCACATTGTTTATGAGTTATATGCATTATTTTCATTTCTGCCCAACGGTGATATGGAATTAATGTAGAAGGATGATGTTTATTCTGATTATGCCACAAGAGTGATTTAGAATATAAAAGAAAGTTTCAAAAGTTTAATGTGCATTTTTTGACCAGACGAACGTAGGGTTATTTTTATGCCCATTATTGTTGATTATTGGCTAAGTTTTCTCAGACTAAAAGTTTTCCATGCTTTCATTCATGAAAGCGAATGGCTGGGTACCAGTCACCCGAAAGATGACCAAGAAAGGTCATAACGTGAGGGAGTATGTTCTCTCTAAAGAATGGCATCAAAAGAAAAGAGATAGATCATTGAGAGTCTTGGTTGATGAATGTCTTACATGTACTTTCTATGAAGAAGATTTTTCACTCAACATGATTTGAGATGAAACAAGCAACATGTGTGTTTAATTTGACCAACTTCGGATCAAGCATGTGTGTCAAAGAGCATTCGGATATATTCCTAATTTTGATGATTGAATATGCAGTCAAAAGAGCCAATTCTGGCATTTATGTTCCCTTACATGGAATTACCCACATGCCGAGAAAAGATGATTATGATAAAACCTGCATGGCGGGAAAATTCAGGAAAAATACCTGCGTAACGGGTAAAGCTGACATAATATTATGTCATAAATCCCGTATGGCGGGAGAAATTCTGGCAAGAGAAAGATATGATAACTCATGTGCTTTTAATGTATCCCACTCTGGGAGAAAAGAATGGAGTAGCTGAAAGGCGCAACCGTACACTTATGGATATGGTGCGCAGCATGATGAGTTATTCCAACTTGCCATTGGGATTATGGATGGAGGCGCTTGAAACCGCCATTCACATTCTCAATAGAGTACCAAGCAAGTCGGTGCCCAAAACATCGTACGAGCTATGGACATGAAGGGTGCCCTCCCTACAAAACTTCAGGGTGTGGGGGTGCCCTGCTGAGGCAAAAATGTTTAATCCAAAGATTGCAAAGTTAGATCCCAAAATAGTGAGTTGTCACTCCATTGGCTATCCAGACAGATCAAAGGGTTTTCGTTTCTACTGCCCAGACAGATATACAAAGTTTGTAGAATCGAGACATATAGTCTTCTTAGAGGACGAAATGATGAGGGGGAGCTTGGTAGCTCAGAAAATTGATCTTGAGGAGAAGAGGGTGCATGCACCTAATTCGATGATTCAGGAGCCATTTTTCTCACTACTAGTTGCAACGCCACCCATGACAACTATGGGGGTAGACCTAGAACCTGTCCGTCAGGAGCCGACTGAACCCGTTGTTGATCATGAAAGGGAGGTGCAACAGCAAATTTTAGAAGAAGTGCCATAAGTTGAGGCACAGAATGTGCCAAAAACTGAGGCCCTTAGAAGGTCTACAAGACCAAGAAAGTCAGCTATTTCTACTGACTTTAAAGTTTATAACACAGAAATGGTTCATATGGAAAAAGATCCCACCTCATATGAAGAAGCCATAAGAAGCCCTCATTCATCGATATGGATGAAGGCAATGGAAGACGAGATGAAATCGATGAGTTCCAAAGATGTTTGGGACTTAGAGGAAATTCCTAAAGGAGCCAAAACAGTAGGCTGTAAATGGGTCTACAAAATTAAGTATGACTCTAAAGGGAATATAGAAAAGTATAAAGCACGACTCGTGGCAAAATGATTTACACAAAGAGAAGGGATATATTACAATGAGACATTTTCTCCTGTCTCATGTAAGGATTCTTTCAGAATCATAATGGCATTAGTTGCTCATTTTGATTTAGAGTTACATCAAATGGATGTTAAGACGTCATTTCTGAATGGTGATTTAAAAGAAAAGGTCTACATGAAACAACCTAAGGGTTTTATCATGGAAGGCAAGGAAACTATGGGATGCCGCCTAAAGAAATCCATTTATGGATTAAAGCAAGCCTCTAGACAGTGGTATTTAAAGTTTAATCAAATGATTAAAAGTTTTGGATTTAAAGAACATATTGAGGATAACTACATTTATGCAAAGTTTAAAATTGGGAAATGTATTTTCCTAATCTTGTATGTGGATGATATCCTGCTTGCTAGCAGTGATGTTAGTCTACTATAAGAAACAAAGAAATATTTATCCTCAAATTTGACATAACAGATCTTGGTGAAGCATCATATGTTTTGGGCATAGAAATTCACCGAGATAGGAACAATGGAGTCTTAGGACTACCGCAGGAAGCATATTTAGAAAATGTTCTTAAAAAGTATAATATGCATGCGAGTAAAGCCACACCTGCTCCTATAGTCAAGGGCGATAGTTTTGGGAAATTCCAATGTCCCAAGAACCAGTACGAGATCGATCAAATGAAAGCAGTACCATATGCTTCGGCAGTTGGCAGCTTACAGTATGCACAAGTGTGCACTCGCCCTGACTTAGCTTTTATCACCGGAGTACTCGGTAGATATCAAGAGAATCCAGGCATGGAGCACTGGAAGATGGTAAAGAAAGCATTGTGTTATGTGCAGGGCACGAAGGACTACATGCCAATATACAGGAGAAGTGATTCCCTAGAGATAAAAGGGTATTCAGACGCAGATTTTGCGGGGGACAGAGATGATAAAAAATCCACATCAGGATATGTCTTCACTCTCACTGGGGGAGCTATTTCATGGAAAAGCTCCAAACAGTCGATAGTTGCATCATCCACGATGTATGCAGAATTCATAGCATGCTTCGAAGCTATGGGGCAGGCGATATGGCTAAAGAAATTTATACCCGACTTGAAAGTGGTATACTGTATTCACAAACCACTAAAGATGTACTACGACAACCAGCCCACGGTATTCTATGCTCACAACAACAAGTCGAGTAATGCTGCCAAAACAATAGAGATAAGGTATTATGTTGTGAAAGATAAAATCCAGGATCAAACTATAAGTCTCGAGCATATAAGGACAAAAGATATGCTTGTGGATCCGCTAACGAAAGGCTTACCACCCAATGTGTTCAAGGAACACTTAGCCGGCATGGGTTTAAGGGAAAGCCTTATGATTCTTGGATAGGCCCAAAATGAACAGAATTTGTTTCTGAACAAAACGTATGTTGTAGCTGTATGATTCTATCGGCATTTAAGCTGTGACGATGAAACATCCTCTATGTACCAATATGTGATGAAACAAATAAACTAGAAAGTATAAGGTTAAAAGTAAAAGTTGAGATCAAGGGGGAGAATGTTAGGTTGATCTCTCCGGTGTGGGCCCAACGGCCCACCGGACCCCTGATCCACGCCCTGATCGGGGGCGCCCAACCGCAATATGGTTGACGGGCCCCTCTCACGCAGCGCTACATAAAGAGGTGGGGCCCGGTGGCACGCAGTACGAGGTTCACCATGTTGCCAGGCTCCCCACTGAAAACCCCGACCCGATCTAGGTCTAGCGCTGACAGTGACGGGAAGCTCCGCCACCGCCACTGCCCACACATCGCCGCCACCACCACTTCACCCACTATCTGCCATCGCCGTTCGCCACAGCACCACGATGGCCTCCGGCTCGAATTGATCAACTGTTGGAGAAGGTAGGTTTGCTGGATATCATCTAGCCTACCTCGATCCAAAGATTCTAACAAGGTCCATACAAGAAGGTGGGGATGGATTATGGTTCCCCATCAAAAAAGAGAAAGATAAAATGGCCCCCTTACAGTGGACAGTCTATCTCATTGGCGACATCTTGCTTGATTGCCTCTCGTATACAACATCACGACGCTCCTCCCTTTGCCTCCTATTTCTCGCCCCTTGTTATTTTACAATTCTATGTTCCCTTCATCTCATCCTCCTCGCATCACTCCTACTCAATGAAATCTCACCATCCTCCTCCATAGTGCCTTCTCCTTCATTCCTACTCCCTCATGCACTCTGTGATGGTGGTCATGGTGTTTGCTGCCATGACTTCATGATAGAGCCTTGAGTTGGAGCTTGAGATTTGAGTCCTCCATAGTACCGAGCCCGAGGAATATGATGGGTCCATGGATAATGAGTTCGGGCTCACTATATTCAGAGTGAGCCAAGTTGGTCATATGCAAGCCTGGGGGGCGAGGTCGGTGCTAAAAACCAAAAGGTTTATTGCAATGTTAGAAATTTTAGGACCTTGATGTTACGAGGTTGTTGGGACATGACAGGAGCTAATATATGTTTTGTTGTACACAAAAAGGGTCACATATTGCAATGATTCTGGATGTCTATTCTAAATTTAAATTCATGTTGCAATTGTGTGTTTCATTGTAGTTTATGTTTTTTTCATGTTGTCGCTTTGTTTTTAAAATGCCGCATCTGTTGAAAAAAGATTGTTGCGACAAAAGGGTATTCTATTTCAAAACATAATGTTGCAACCAAAAGTGTATTCTTTACATACAAAGAATTTATTGTGCATGAACATGTTTGCAATCTTGACCTTAAGTCAAGTCCGAAAATATGGAATGGTTTTGCGGGGGACAGAGATGATAGAAAATCCACGTCAGGATACGTCTTCACTCTCGCTGGGGGAGCTATTTCATGGAAAAACTCCAAACAGTCGATAGTTGCATCATCCATGATGTATACAGAATTCATAGCATGCTTCGAAGCCATGGGGCAGGCGATATGGCTAAAGAAATTTATACCCGACTTGAAAGTGGTATACTGTATTCACAAACCACTAAAGATGTACTACGACAACCAGCCCGCGATATTCTATGCTCACAACAACAAGTCGAGTAATGCTGCCAAAACAATAGAGATAAGGTATTATGTTGTGAAAGATAAAATCCAGGATCAAACTATAAGTCTCGAGCATATAAGGACAAAAGATATGCTTGCGGATCCGCTAACGAAAGGCTTACCACCCAATATGTTCAAGGAACACTTAGCCGGCATGGGTTTAAGGGAAAGCCTTATGATTCTTGGATAGGCCCAAAATGAACGGAATTTGTTTCTGAACAAAACGTATGTTGTAGCTGTATGATTCTATCGGCATTTAAGTTGTGATGATGAAACATGCTCTATGTACCAATATGTGATGAAACAAATAAACTAGAAAGTATAAGGTTAAAAGTAAAAGTTGAGATCAAGGGGGAGAATGTTAGGTTGATCTCTCCGGTGTGGGCCCAACGGCCCACCGGACCCCTGATCCATGCCCTGATCGGGGGCGCCCAACCGCAATATGGTTGACGGGCCCCTGTCATGCAGCGCTACATAAAGAGGTGGGGCCCGGCGGCACGCGGTACGAGGTTCACCATGTTGCCAGGCTCCCCACTGAAAACCCCGACCCGATCTAGGTCTAGCGCTGACAGTAACGAGAAGCTCCGCCGCCGCCACTGCCCACACATCGCCGCCGCCACCACTTCACCCACTCTCTGCCATCGCCGTTCGCCACAGCACCATGATGGCCTCCGGCTCGAATTGATCAACTGCTGGAGAAGGTAGGTTTGTCGGATATCATCTAGCCTACCCCGATCCAAAGATTCTAACAAGGTCCATACAAGAAGGTGGGGATGGATTATGGTTCCCCATCAAAAAAGAGAAAGATAAAATGGCCCCCTTACACTGGACAGTCTATCTCATTGGCGACATCTTGCTTGATTGCCTCTCGTATACAACATCACGATGCTCCTCCCTTTGCCTCCTATTTCTCACCCCTTGTTATTTTACAATTCTATGTTCCCTTCATCTCATCCTCCTCGCATCACTCCTACTCAATGAAATCTCACCATCCTCCTCCATAGTGCCTTCTCCTTCATTCCTACTCCCTCATGCACTCTGTGATGGTGGTCATGGTGTTTGCTGCCATGACTTCATGATAGAGCCTTGAGTTGGAGCTTGAGATTTGAGTCCTCCATAGTACCGAGCCCGAGGAATATGATGGGTCCATGGATAATGAGTTCGGGCTCACTATATTCAGAGTGAGCCAAGTTGGTCATATGCAAGCCTGGGGGCGAGGTCGGTGCTAAAAACCAAAAGGTTTGTTGCAATGTTAGAAATTTTAGGACCTTGATGCTACGAGGTTGTTGGGACATGACAGGAGCTAATATATGTTTTGTTGCACACCAAAAGGGTCACATATTGCAATGATTCTGGATGTCTATTCTAAATTTAAATTCATGTTGCAATTGTGTGTTTCGTTGTAGTTTATGTTTTTTTTCATGTTGTCGCTTTGTTTTTAAAATTCCGCATCTGTTGAAAAAAGATTGTTGCGACAAAAGGGTATTCTATTTCAAAACAAAATGTTGCAACCAAAAGTGTATTCTTCACATACAAAGAATTTATTATGCGTGAACATGTTTGCAATGTTGACCTTAAGTCAAGTCCGAAAATATGGAATGGTTTTGCGGGGGACAGAGATGATAGAAAATCCACGTCAGGATACGTCTTCACTCTCTCTGGGGGAGCTATTTCATGGAAAAGCTCCAAATAGTCGATAGTTGCATCATCCATGATGTATGTGTTGGGGAACGTAGCAGAATTTTAAAATTTTCTACGCATCACCAAGATCAATCTATGGAGTCATCTAGCAACGAGAGAGAGGATTGCATCTACATACCCTTGTAGATCGCGAGCGGAAGCATTCAAGAGAACGGGGTTGATGGAGTCGTACTCGTCATGATCCAAATCACCGATGACCGAGCGCCGAACGGACGGCACCTCCGTGTTCAACACACGTACAACCCGGTGACGTCTCCTACGCCTTGATCCAGCAAGGGGAGAAGGAGAGGTTGGGAAGACTCCATCCAGCAGCAGCACGACGGCATGGTGGTGGTGGAGGAGCGTGGTACTCCAGCAGGGCTTTGCCAAGCACCACAAGAGACGAGGAGGGAGAGGGGTAGGGCTGCACCAAGAAGGAGATTGAATCGTGTCTATGGCAGCCCAAAACCTCAAGTATATATAGGGGGAGGGGAGGGGCTGCGCCCCCACCTAGGTTTCCACCCCTAGGGGTGGCGGCCAGCCCTAGATCCCCTCTAGGGGGCGGCCAAGGGGGGAGAGAGGGGGGCGCACCACTAGGTGGGCCTTAGGCCCATCTGAGCCTAGGGTTTGTCCCCTTCCACTCTCCCTTGCGCCTTGGGCGTTGGTGGGGGGGGCGCACCAGCCCACCTGGGGCTGGTCCCCTCCCACACTTATCCCATGCAGCCCTCTAGGGCTGGTGGCCCCACTTGGTGGACCACCGGGACCCTCCCGGTGGTCCCGGTACATTACCGATAAACCCGAAACTTTTTCGGTGACCAAAACAGGACTTCCCATATATAAATCTTTACCTCCGGACCATTCCGGAACTCCTCGTGACATTCGGGATCTCATTCGGGACTCCGAACAACATTCGGTAACCACATATATCTATTCCCTATAACCCTAGCGTCATCGAACCTTAAGTGTGTAGACCCTATGGGTTCGGGAAACATGCAGACATGACCGAGACACCTCTCCGGTCAATAACCAACAGCGGGATCTGGATACCCATGTTGTCTCCCACATTCTCCACAATGATCTCATCGGATGAACCACGATGTCAAGGACTTAATCAATCCCGTATACAATTCCCTTTGTCTAGCGGCACGATACTTTCCCGAGATTCGATCATCGGTATCCCGATACCTTGTTCAATCTCGTTACCGGCAAGTCTCTTTACTCGTTCCGTAACACATCATCCCATGATCAACTCCTTGATCACATTGTGCACATTATGATGATGTCCTACCGAGTGGGCCCAGAGATACCTCTCCGTTTACACGGAGTGACGAATCCTAGTCTCGATTCGTGCCAACCCAACAGACACTTTCGGAGATACCTGTAGTGTACCTTTATAGCCACCCAGTTACATTGTGACGTTTGGCACACCCAAAGCACTCCTACGGTATCCAGGAGTTGCACAATCTCATAGTCTAAGGAAATGATACTTGACATTAGGAAAGCTTTAGCATACGAACTACATGATCTTGTGCTAGGCTTAGGATTGGGTCTTGTCCATCACATCATTCTCCTAATGATGTGATCCTGTTATCAATGACATCCAATGTCCATGGTCAGGAAACCGTAACCATCTATTGATCATCGAGCTAGTCAATGAGAGGCTTACTAGGGACATGGTGTTGTCTATGTATCCACACATGTATCTGAGTTTCCTATCAATACAATTCTAGCATGGATAATAAATGATTATCATGAACAAGGAAATATAATAATAACTAATTTATTATTGCCTCTAGGGCATATTTCCAACAGTCTCCCACTTGCACTAGAGTCAATAATCCAGTTCACATCGATATGTGATTAACACTCAAGGTCACATCCCCATGTGACTAACACCCAAAGAGTTCTGGGTTTGATCATGTTATGCTTGTGAGAGAGGTTTCAGTCAACGGGTCTGCAACATTCAGATCCGTATGTACTTCGCAAATTTCTATGTCATCTTGTAGATGCAACTACTACGCTACATTTGGAGCCATTTCAAATAACTGTTCTACTTGGAGCTATTCTAAATTGTTGCTCCATTATACGTATCCGGTATCTCTACTCAGAGCTATCCGGATAGGTGTTAAGCTTGCATCGATGTAACTCTTTACGTCGAACTCTTTATCACCTCCATAACCGAGAAACATTTCCTTATTCCTCTAAGGATAATTTTGACCGCTATCTGGTGATCTACTCCTAGATCACCTTTGTACCCTCTTGCCAGACATGTGGCAAGGCACACATCAGGTGCGGTACTCAGCATGGCATACTGTATAGAGCCTATGACAAAAGCATAGGGGACGATCTTCGTCCTTCCTCTTTCTTCTGCTGTGGTCGAGCTTTAAGTCTTAACTTCATACCTTACAACTCAGGCAGGAACTCCTTCTTTGACTGATCCATCTTGAACACCTTCAAGATCATGTCAAGGTATGTGCTCATTTGAAAGTACCATTAAGCATTTTGATCTATCCTTATAGATCTTGATGCTCAATGTTCAAGTAGCTTAATCCATGCTTTCCATTGAAAAACACTTTCCAAATAACCCTATATGCTTTCCAGAAATTCTACGTCATTTCTGATCAACAATATGTCAACAACATATATTCATCAGAAATTCTATAGTGCTCCCACTCACTTCTTTGGAAATACAAGTTTCTCATAAACTTTGTATACACCCAAAATCTTTGATCATCTTATCAAAGCATACATTCCAACTCCGAGATGCTTACTCCAGTCCTTAGAAGGATTGCTGGAGCTTTGCATACTTATTAGCATCTTTCAGGATTGACAAAACCTTCCAGTTGTATCACATACAACCTTTCCTCAAGAAAATCGTCGAGGAAACAATGTTTTGACATCCTATCTGCAAGATTTCATAAATAATGCAGTAATCGCTAATATAATTCCAATAGACTCTTAGCATCGCTACAAGTGAGAAAGTCTCATCGTAGTGAACTCCTTGAACTTGTCGGAAAACATCTTAATGACAAGTCGAGCTTTCTTAATGGTGATACTTACCATCATTATCTGTCTTCCTTTTAAAATCCATATGTACCTAACAGCCTTACGACCATCAAGTAGTTCTTCCAAAGTCTACACTTTGTTTTCATATATGGATCCTCTCTCGGATTATATGGCCTCGAGCCATTTTGGAATCCATGCCCACCATCGCTTCTCCATAGCTCGTAGGTTCATTGTTGTCTAGCAACATGACTTCCAAGATAGGATTACGTACCACTCTGAAGTAGTACACATCCTTGTCATCCCACGAGGTTTGGTAGTGACTTGATCTGAAGTTTCATGATCACTATCATAAGCTTCCACTTCAATTGGTGTAGGTGCCACAGGAACAACTCCCTGTGCCCTGCCACACACTAGTTGAAGAGATGGTTCAATAACCTCATCAAGTCTCCACCATCCTCCCACTCAATTCTTTCGAGAGAAACTTTTCCTCGAGAAAAGACCCGATTCCAGAAACAATCCCTTATTGCTTTCGGATCCGAGACAGGAGGTATACCCAACTGTTTTGGGTGTCCTACGAAGATGCATTTATCCGCTTTGGGTTTGAGCTTATCAGCCTGAAACTTTTCACATAAGCGTCGCAGCCCCAAACTTTTAAGAAACGACAACTCAGGTTTCTCCAAACCATAGTTCAAACGGTTTCGTCTCAACGGAATTACATGGTGCCCTATCAAAGTGAGTCCGGTTGTCTCTAATGCCTAACCCATGAACGATAGTGGTAATTCGATAAGAGACATCATGGTACGCACCATATCCAATAGGGTGCAACTATGATGTTCGGACACACCATCACATTATGGTGTTCCAGGCGGTATTAGTTGTGAAACAATTTCCACAGTGTCTTAATTGTGTGCCAAACTCGTAAGTCAGATATTCATTTCTATGATCATATCATAGACATTTTATCCTCTTGTCACGAAGATCTTCAACTTCACTCTGAAATTACTTGAACCATTCAATAATTCAGACTTGTGTTTCATCAAGTAAATATAATCAACATCTACTCAAATCATCTGTGAAGTAAGAACATAATGATATCCACTACACGCCTCAGCACTCATTGGACTGCACACATCAAAATGTATTACTTCCAACAAGTTGCTTTCTAGTTCCATTTTACTGAAAACGAGGCTTTCAGTCATCTTGCCCATGTGGTATGATTTGCATGTCTCAAGTGATTCAAAATCAAGTGAGTCCAAACGGTCCATTTGCATGGAGTTTCTTCATGCATATACACCAATAGACATGGTTCACATGTCTCAAACTTTTCAAAACGAGTGAGCCCAAAGATCCATCAAGATGGAGCTTCTTCATGTGTTTTATACTGATATGACTTACGTGGCAGTGCCACAAGTAGGTGGTACTATCATTACTATCTTATATCTTTTGGCATGAACATGTGTATCACTACGATCGAGATTCAATAAACCATTCATTTTAGGTGCAAGACCATTGAAGGTATTATTCAAATAAACAGAGTAACCATTATTCTTCTTAAATGAATAACCGTATTGTGACATACATAATCCAATCAAGTCTATGCTCAACGCAAACACCAATCTCGATGGTAGAGGGAGCATGCGATGCTTGATCACATCAAGCTTGGGAAAAACTTCCAACACATATCGCCAGCTCACCTTTAGCTAGTCTCCGTTTACCCCGCAGCTTTTTATTTCGAGTTTACTAACATTTAACAACCGAACCGGTATCTAATACCCTGGTGCTACTAGGAGTACTAATAAAGTACACATTATAATGCATATCCAATATACTTCTGTCGACCTTGCCAGTCTTCTCATCTACCAAGTATCTAGGGTGGTTCTGCTTCAGTGACTGTTCCCCTTATTACAGAAGCACTTAGTCTCGGGCTTGGGTTCAACTTTGGGTTTCTTCACTAGAATAACAACTGATTTGTTGTTCCATGAAGTATCCCTTTCTTGCCCTTGCCCTTCTTGAAACTAGTGGTTTTACTAACCATCAAGGATTGATGCTCCCTTTTGATTTCTACTTTCGCGGTGTCAAACATCACGAATATCTCAAGGGTCATCATATATGTCCCTGATATATTATAGTTCATCACGAAGCTCTAGCAGATTGGTGGTAATGACTTCGGAGAAACATCACTATTTCATCTGGAAGATCAACTCCCACTCGATTCAAATGATTGTTGTACTCAGACAATCTAAGCACAAGCTCAACAATTGAGCTTTTTCTCCCTTAGTTTGCAGGCTAAGAAAATCGTCGGAGGTCTTATACCTCTTGACGTGGGCACGAGCCTGAAATCCCAATTTCAGCCCTCGAAACATCTCATATGTTCTGCGATGTTTCAAAAAACGTCTTTGGTGCCTAAATTCTAAACCATTTAGCATTACGCATTGAACTATCATGTAGTCATCAAAACGTGTATGTCAGATGTTCGCAACATCCACAGACAACGTTCGAGGTTCAGCACACTGAGCGGTGCATTAAGGACATAAGCCTTCTATGAAGCAATGAGGACAATCCTCAGTTTACGGACCTAGTCCGCATAATTGCTACTATCATCTTTCAACTAAATTTTCTCTAGGAACATATCTAAACAGTAGAACTGAAGCACGAGCTACGACATAATTTGCGAAGACCTTTTGACTATGTTCAGGATAATTAAGTTCATCTTATGAACTCCCACTCAGATAGACATCCCTCTAGTCATCTAAGTGATTACATGATCCGAGTCAACTAAGCCGTGTCCGATCATCACGTGAGACGGACTAGTCATCATCGGTGAACATCTTCATGTTGATCGTATCTACCATATGACTCATGCTCGACCTTTCGGTCTCTTGTGTTCCGAGGCCATGTCTGTACATGCTGGGCTCGTCAAGTTAACCTAAGTGTTTCACATGTGTTCCGAGGCCATGTCTGTACATGCTAGGATCGTCAGCACCCGTTGTATTCGAACGTAAGAATCTATCACACCCGATCATCACGTGGTGCTTCGAAACGACGAACTTTCGCAACGATGCACAGTTAGGGAGAACACTTATCTTGAAATTTTAGTGAGGGATCATCTTATTTAAGCTACCGTCGTTCTAAGCAAATAAGATGTATAAACATGATAAACATCACATGCAATCAAATAGTGACATGATATGGCCAATATCATATTGCTCCTTTTGATCTCCATCTCGGGGCTCCATGATCACCATCGTCACCGGCATGACACCATGATCTCCATCATCATGATCTCCATCATTGTGTCTCCATGAAGTTGTCTCGCCAACTTATTACTTCTACTACTATGGCTACCGGTTAGCAATAAAGTAAAGTAATTACATGGCGTTGTTCAATGACACGCAGGTCATACAATAAATAAAGACAACTCCTATGGCTCCTACCGGTTGTCATACTCATCGACATGCAAGTCGTGATTCCTATTACAAGAACATGATCAATCTCATACATCACATATCATTCATCACATTCTTCTTGGCCATACCACATCACATAGCATACCCTGCAAAAACAAGTTAGACGTCCTCTAATTGTTGTTTGCATGTTTTACGTGGCTGCTATGGGTTTCTAGCAAGAACGTTTCTTACCTATGCAAAAACCACAACGTGATATGCCAATTGCTATTTACCCTTCATAAGGACCCTTTTCATCGAATCCGATCCGACTAAAGTGGGAGAGACAGACACCCGCCAGCCACCTTATGCAAGTAGTGCATGTCAGTCGGTGGAACCGGTCTCACGTAAGCGTACGTGTAAGGTTGGTCTGGGCCGCTTCATCCCACGATGCCGCTGAATCAAGATAAGACTAGTAACAGCAAGATAATTGACAATATCGACGCCCAAAACTACTTTGTGTTCTACTCGTGCATAGTAACTATGCATAGACCTAGCTCATGATGCCACTGTTGGGGAACGTAGCAGAATTTTAAAATTTTCTACGCATCACCAAGATCAATCTATGGAGTCATCTAGCAACGAGAGAGAGGAGTGCATCTACATACCCTTGTAGATCGCGAGTGGAAGCGTTCAAGAGAACGGGGTTGATGGAGTCGTACTCGTCGTGATCCAAATCACCGATGACCGAGCGCCGAACGGACGGCACCTCCGTGTTCAACACACGTACAGCCCGGTGACGTCTCCTACGCCTTGATCCAGCAAGGGGAGAAGGAGAGGTTGGGGAAGACTCCATCCAGTAGCAGCACGACGGCATGGTGGTGGTGGAGGAGCGTGGTACTCCAGCAGGGCTTCGCCAAGCACCACAAGAGACGAGGAGGGAGAGGGGTAGGGCTGCGCCAAGAAGGAGATTGAATCGTGTCTATGGCAGCCCAAAACCTCAAGTATATATAGGGGGAGGGGAGGGGCTGCGCCCCCACCTAGGTTTCTGTTGGAAATATGCCCTAGAGGAAATAATAAAATTATTATTATATTTCCTTGTTCGTGATAATTTTCTATTATTCATGCTTTAATTGTATTATCCGGAAATTGTAATACATGTGTGAATACATAGACCACAATGTGTCCCTTGTGAGCCTCTAGTTGACTAGCTCGTTAATCAACTGATAGTCATGGTTTCCTGGCTATGGACATGGGGATGTCATTGATAACGGGATCACATCATTAGGAGAATGATGTGATGGACAAGACCCAATCCTAAACATAGCACAAGATCGTATAGTTCGTTTGCTAGAGTTTTTCCAATGTCAAGTATCTTTTCCTTAGACCATGAGATCGTGTAACTCCCGGATACCGTAGGAGTGCTCTGGGTGTACCAAATGTCACAACGTAACTGGGTGACTATAAAGGTATCTACGAGTATCTCCGAAAGTGTCTGTTGGGTTGACACGGATCAAGACTGGGATTTGTCACTCCGTATGACGGAGAGGTATCTCTGGGCCCACTCGGTAATGCATCATCATAATGAGCTCAAAGTGACCAAGTGTCTAGTCACGGGATCATGCATTACTGTATGAGTAAAGTGACTTGCCGGTAACGAGATTGAACGAGGTATTGGGATACCGATGATCGAATCTCGGGCAAGTAACGTACCGATTGACAAAGGGAATTGTATACGGGGTTGCTTGAATCCTCGACATCGTGGTTCATCCGATGAGATCATCGAGGAGCATGTGGGATCCAACATGGGTATCCAGATCCCGCTGTTGGTTATTGACCGGAGAGCCGTCTCGGTCATGTCTACATGTCTCCCGAACTCGTAGGGTCTACACACTTAAGGTTCGGTGACGCTAGGGTTGTAGAGATATGAATATGCAGTAACCCAAAAGTTGTTCGGAGTCCCGGATGAAATCCTGGACGTCACGAGGAGTTCCGAAATGGTCCGGAGGTGAAGAATTATATATAGGATGTGCAGTTTCGGCCATCGGGAGAGTTTCGGGGTCACCAGTATTGTACCGGGACCACCGGAAGAGTCCCGGGGGTCCACCGGGTGGGGCCACCCATCCCGGAGGGCCCCATGGGCCAAAGTGGGGAGTGGAACCAGCCCATAGTGGGCTGGTGCGCCTCCCTAGGCCCACCCCATGCGCCTAGGGTTGGGAACCCTAGGGTGGGGGGTCGCCCCACCTGGCTTGGGGGGCACTCCACCCCTTGGCCGCCGCCCCCCCCCCTAGGACTTCTCATCTCCTAGGGCCGGCTCACCCCCTAGGGGGCTTATATAAAGGGGGGGAGGGAGGGGCAGCCGGACCCTTGAGTCTTGGCGCCTCCCTCTCCCCTGCTACACCTCTCCCTCTCGCAGTATAACGGCGAAGCCCTGCTGCGGTGACACCCTACATCCACCACCACGTCGTCGTGCTGCTGGATCTTCATCAACCTCTCCTCCCCCCTTGCTGGATCAAGGAGGAGACGTCCCGCTGACCATACGTGTGTTGAACACGGAGGTGCCGTCCGTTCGGCGCTAGGATCTCCGGTGATTTGGATCACGTCGAGTACGACTTCCTCATCCCCGTCCTTGAACGCTTCCGCGCGTGATCTACAAAGGTATGTAGATGCAATCCGATCACTCGTTGCTAGATGAACTCATAGATGGATCTTGGTGAAACCGTAGGAAATTTTTTGTTTTCTGCAACGTTCCCCAACAGTGGCATCATGAGGTAGGTCTATGCGTAGTTCTCCTTGCACGAGTAGAACACAATTTGTTGTGGGCGTAGATGTTGTCAACTCTCTTGCCGCTACTAGTCTTATCTTGCTTCAGCGGTATTGTGGGATGAAGCGGCCCGGACCGACCTTACACGTACGCTTATGTGAGACTGGTTCCACCGACTGACATGCACTAGTTGCATAAGGTGGCTAGCGGGTGTCTGTCTCTCCCACTTTAGTTGGAGCGGATTCGATGAAAAGGGTCCTTATGAAGGGTAAATAGAAGTTGACAAATCACGTTGTGGCTATTACGTAGGTAAGAAAACGTTCTTGCTAGAACCCTTTTGCAGCCACGTAAAACTTGCAACAACAATTAGAGGACGTCTAACTTGTTTTTGCAGCAAGTGCTTCGTGATGTGATATGGCCAAAGTTGTGATGAATGATGAATGATATATATGTGATGTATGAGATCATGTTCTTGTAATAGGAATCACGACTTGCATGTCGATGAGTATGACAACCGGCAGGAGCCATAGGAGTTGTCTTTATTTTTTGTATGACCTGCGTGTCATTGAGAAATGCCATGTAAATTACTTTACTTTATTGCTAAACATGTTAGGCTTAGTAGTAGAAGTAATAGTTGCCGAGCAACTTCATGGAGACACGATGATGGAGATCATGGTGTCATGCCGGTGACAAGATGATCATGGAGCCCCAAGATGGAGATCAAAGGAGCTATGTGATATTGGCCATATCATGTCACTATTATTATTTGATTGCATGTGATGTTTATCATGTTTTTGCATCTTGTTTACTTAGAACGGCGGTAGTAAATAAGATGATCCCTCATAATAATTTCAAGAAAGTGTTCCCCCTAACTATGCACCGTTGCGACAGTTCGTTGTTTCGAAGCACCACGTGATGATCGGGTGTGATAGATTCCAACGTTCACATACAACGGGTGTAAGACAGATTTACACATGCAAACACTTAGGTTGACTTGACGAGCCTAGCATGTACAGACATGGCCTCGGAACATAGAAGACCGAAAGGTCGAGCATGAGTCGTATAGAAGATACGATCAACATGAAGATGTTCATCGATGTTGACTAGTCCGTCTCACGTGATGATCGGACACGGCCTAGTTAACTCGGATCATGTTATACTTAGATGACTGGAGGGATGTCTATCTAAGTGGGAGTTCATTATATAATTTGATTATATGAACTTAATTATCATGAACTTAGTCCAAAATCTTTACAATATGTCTTGTAGATCAAATGGCCAACGTTGTCCTCAACTTCAACGTGTTCCTAGAGAAAACCAAGCTGAAAGACGATGGCAGCAACTATACGGACTTGGTCCGGAACCTGAGGATCATCCTCATAGCTGCCAAGAAAGATTATGTCCTACTAGCACCGCTAGGTGACGCACCCGTCCCACAGAACCAAGACGTTATGAACGCTTGGCAGACACGTGCTGATGATTACTCCCTCGTTCAGTGCGGCATGCTTTACAGCTTAGAACCGAGGCTCCAAAAGCGTTTTGAGCGACACAGAGCATATGAGATGTTCGAAGAGCTGAAAATGGTTTTCCAAGCTCATGCCCAGGTCGAAAGATATGAAGTCTCCAACAAGTTCTTCAGCTGTAAGATGGAGGAAAATAGTTCTGTCAGTGAGCACATACTCACAATGTCTGGGTTACATAACCGCTTGACTCAGCTGGGAGTTAATCTCCCGGATGATGCGGTCATTGACAGAATCCTCCAGTCGCTTCCACCAAGCTACAAGAGCTTTGTGATGAACTTCAATATGCAGGGGATGGAAAAGACCATTCCTGAAGTATTTGCAATGCTGAAATCAGCAGAGGTAGAAGTCAAAAAGGACCATCAAGTGTTAATGGTGAATAAAACCACTAAGTTCAAGAAAGGCAAGGGTAAGAAGAACTTCAAGAAGGACGGCAAGGGAGTTGTCGCGCCCGGTAAGCAAGCTGCCAGGAAGAAGCCAAAGAATGGACCCAAGCCCGAGACTGAGTGCTTTTATTGCAAGGGAAGTGGTCACTGGAAGCGGAACTGCCCCAAATACTTAGCGGACAAGAAGGCCGGCAAAACGAAAGGTATATGTGATATACATGTAATTGATGCGTACCTTACCAGTACTCGTACTAGCTTCTGGGTATTTGATACCGGTGCAGATGCTCACATTTGTAACTCAAAGCAGGAGCTGCGGAATAAACGGAGACTGGCGAAGGACGAGGTGACGATGCGCGTCGGGAATGGTTCCAAGGTCGATGTGATCGCCGTCGGCACGCTACCTCTACATTTACCCACAAGATTAGTTTTAAACCTCAATAATTGCTATTTAGTACCAGCTTTGAGCATGAACATTGTATCAGGATCTCGTTTAATTCGAGATGGCTACTCATTTAAATCCGAGAATAATGGTTGTTCTATTTATATGAGAGATATGTTTTATGGTCATGCTCCTATGGTGAATGGTTTATTCTTAATGAATCTCGAGCATAATGCTACACATATTCATGGTGTGAATACCAAAAGATGTAAGGTTGATAATGGTAGTCCCACATACTTGTGGCACTGCCGCCTTGGTCACATAGGTGTCAAACGCATGAAGAAGCTCCATGCAGATGGACTTTTAGAGTCTCTTTATTACGAATCATTTGACACGTGCGAACCATGCCTCATGGGTAAGATGACCAAGACTCCGTTCTCAGGAACAATGGAGCGAGCAACCAACCTATTGGAAATCAGACATACTGATGTGTGCGGTCCAATGAGTGTTGAGGCTCGTGGTGGCTATCGTTATGTTCTCACCCTCACTGATGACTTGAGTAGATATGGGTATATCTACTTAATGAAACACAAGTCTGAAACCTTTGAAAAGTTCAAGAAATTTCAGAGTGAGGTTGAGAATCAACGTGACAGAAAAATCAAGTTTTTGCGATCAGATCGTGGAGGAGAATACTTGAGTCACGAATTTGGTACACACTTAAGAAAATGTGGAATAGTTTCACAACTCACGCTGCGTGGAACACCTCAGCGTAATGGTGTGTCTGAACGTCGTAATCGCACTCTATTAGATATGGTGCGATCTATGATGTCTCTTACCGATTTACCGCTGTCATTTTGGGGCTATGCTTTAGAGACTGCCGCATTCACTTTAAATAGGGCTCCGTCGAAATCCATTGAGACGACACCGTATGAATTATGGTTTGGGAAGAAGCCTAAGCTATCGTTTCTAAAAGTTTGGGGATGCGATGCTTATGTCAAGAAACTTCAACCTGAAAAGCTCGAACCCAAGTCGGAAAAATGCGTCTTCATAGGATACCCTAAAGAAACTATTGGGTATACCTTCTACCTCAGATCCGAAGGCAAGATCTTTGTTGCCAAGAATGGATCCTTTCTAGAGAAGGAGTTTCTCTCGAAAGAAGTAAGTGGGAGGAAAGTAGAACTTGATGAAGTATTACCTCTTGAACCGGAAAGTGGCGCTACTCAGGAAAATGTTCCTCTGGTGCCTGCACCAATTAGAGAGGAAGTTAATGATGATGATCAAGATACTTCTGATCAAGCTCCTATTGAACTTTGAAGGTCCACAAGGACACGTTCCGCACCAGAGTGGTACGGCAACCCTGTCTTGGAAATCATGTTGTTAGACAATGGTGAACCTTCGAACTATGAAGAAGCGATGGCGGGCCCGGATTCCGACAAATGGCCGGAAGCCATGAAATCCGAGATAGGATCCATGTATGAAAACGAAGTATGGACTTTGACTGACTTGCCCGATGATCGGCGAGCCATAGAAAATAAATGGATCTTTAAGAAGAAGACAGACGCGGATGGTAATGTGACCATCTATAAAGCTAGGCTTGTCGCTAAGGGTTATCGACAAGTTCAAGGGGTTGACTACAATGAGACATTCTCTCCCGTAGCAAAGCTGAAGTCCATCTGAATCATGTTAGCAATTGCCGCATACTATGATTATGAGATATGGCAAATGGACATCAAAACGGCATTCCTTAATGGTTATCTTAAGGAAGAACTGTATATGATGCAGCCGGAAGGTTTTGTCGATCCTAAGAATGCTGACAAGGTGTGCAAGCTCCAACGCTCGATTTATGGGCTGGTGCAAGCATCTCGGAGTTGGAACATTCGCTTTGATGAGATGATCAAAGCGTTTGGGTTTATGCAGACTTATGGAGAAGCCTGCATTTACAAGAAAGTGAGTGGGAGCTCTGTAGCTTTTCTCATATTATATGTAGATGACATACTTTTGATGGGAAATGATATAGAGCTTTTGGATAGCATTAAGGCCTACTTGAGTAAGAGTTTTTCAATGAAGGACCTTGGAGAAGCTGCTTATATATTAGGCATCAAGATCTATAGAGATAGATCAAGACGCCTCATAGGTCTTTCACAAAGCACATACCTTGATAAGATATTGAAGAAGTTCAATATGGATCAGTCTAAGAAGGGGTCCTTGCCTGTGTTGCAAGGTGTGAAATTGAGCTCAGCTCAATGTCCGACCACGGCAGAAGATATAGAAGAGATGAGTGTCATCCCCTATGCATCATCCATAGGTTCTATTATGTATGCCATGCTGTGTACCAGACCTGATGTAAACCTTGCCGTAAGTTTGGTAGGTAGGTACCAAAGTAATCCCGGCAAGGAACACTGGACAGCGGTCAAGAATATCCTGAAGTACCTGAAAAGGACTAAGGAAATGTTTCTCGTTTATGGAGGTGATGAAGAGCTCGTTGTAAAGGGTTACGTCGACGCTAGCTTTGACACAGATCTGGATGACTCTAAGTCACAAACCGGATACATGTATATTTTGAATGGTGGGGCAGTAAGCTGGTGCAATTGCAAGCAAAGCGTTGTGGCGGGATCTACATGTGAAGCGGAGTACATGGCAACCTCGGAGGCAGCACACGAAGTAGTCTGGGTGAAGGAGTTCATTACTGACCTAGGAGTCATATCCAATGCGTCGGGCCCGATGACTCTCTTCTGTGACAACACTGGAGCTATTGCCCTTGCCAAGGAGCCCAGGTTTCACAGAAAGACCAGGCATATCAAGCGTCGCTTCAACTCCATTCGTGAAAGTGTTCAAAATGAAGACATAGAGATTTGTAAAGTACATACGGACCTGAACGTAGCAGATCCGTTGACTAAACCTCTCCCTAGAGCAAAACATGATCAACACCAGAATTCCATGGGTGTTCGATTCATCACAATGTAACTAGATGATTGACTCTAGTGCAAGTGGGAGACTGTTGGAAATATGCCCTAGAGGCAATAATAAAATGATTATTATATTTCCTTGTTCATGATAATTATCTATTATTCATGCTTTAATTGTATTATCCAGAAATCGTAATACATGTGTGAATATATAGACCATAATGTGTCCCTAGGAAGCCTCTAGTTGACTAGCTCGTTAATCAACTGATAGTCATGGTTTCCTGGCTATGGACATGGGGATGTCATTGATAACGGGATCACATCATTAGGAGAATGATGTGATGGACAAGACCCAATCCTAAACATAGCACAAGATCGTATAGTTCGTTTGCTAGAGTTTTTCCAATGTCAAGTATCTTTTCCTTAGACCATGAGATCGTGTAACT
This sequence comes from Triticum dicoccoides, assembly GCF_002162155.2. Classification (NCBI taxonomy): domain Eukaryota; kingdom Viridiplantae; phylum Streptophyta; class Magnoliopsida; order Poales; family Poaceae; genus Triticum; species Triticum dicoccoides. The sequence continues at coordinate 560,412,738 of NC_041390.1, read as the reverse complement.
CCCGGATACCGTAGGAGTGCTCTGGGTGTACCAAACGTCACAACGTAACTGGGTGACTATAAAGGTATACTACGGGTATCTCCGAAAGTGTCTGTTGGGTTGACACGGATCAAGACTGGGATTTGTCACTCCGTATGACGGAGAGGTATCTCTGGGCCCACTCGGTAATGCATCATCATAATGAGCTCAAAGTGACCAAGTGTCTGGTCACGGGATCATGCATTACGGTACGAGTAAAGTGAATTGCCGGTAACGAGATTGAACGAGGTATTGGGATACCGACAATCGAATCTTGGGCAAGTAACGTACCGATTGACAAAGGGAATTGTATACGGGGTTGCTTGAATCCTCGACATCGTGGTTCATCCGATGAGATCATCGAGGAGCATGTGGGAGCCAACATGGGTATCCAGATCCCGCTATTGGTTATTGACCGGAGAGCTGTCTCGGTCATGTCTACATGTCTCCCAAACCCGTAGGGTCTACACACTTAAGGTTCGGTGACGCTAGGGTTGTAGAGATATGAATATGCAGTAACCCGAAAGTTGTTCAGAGTCCCGGATGAGATCCTGGACGTCACGAGGAGTTCCCGAATGGTCCAGAGGTGAAGAATTATATATAAGATGTGCAGTTTCGGCCATCGGGAGAGTTTCGGGGTCACCGGTATTGTACCAGGACCACCGGAAGGGTCCCGGACGTCCACCGGGTGGGGCCACCCATCCTGGAGGGCCCATGGGCCAAAGTGGGGAGGGGAACCAGCCCATAGTGGGCTGGTGCGCCCCCCTAGGCCCACCCCATGCACCTAGGGTTGGGAACCCTAGGGTGGGGGGGGGGGCGCCCCACCTGGCTTGGGGGGCACTCCACCCCTTGGCTGCCGCCCCCCCTAGGAGTTCCCATCTCCTAGGCCGGCGCACCCCCTAGGGGGCCTATATAAAGGGGGGGGAGGGGCAGCCGGACCCTTGAGTCTTGGCGCCTCCCTCTCCCCTGCTACACCTCTCCCTCTCGCAGTATAACGGCAAAGCCCTGCTGCGGTGACGCCCTGCATCCACCACCACGCCGTCGTGCTGCTGGATCTTCATCAACCTCTCCTCCCCCCTTGCTAGATCAAGAAGGAGGAGACGTCACGCTGACCGTACGTGTGTTGAACACGGAGATGCCATCCGTTCGGCGCTAGGATCTCCGGTGATTTGGATCACGTCGAGTACGACTTCCTCATCCCCGTCCTTGAACGCTTCCGTGCGTGATCTACAAAGGTATGTAGATGCAATCCGATCACTCGTTGCTAGATGAACTCATAGATGGATCTTGGTGAAACCGTAGGGAAATTTTTGTTTTCTGCAACGTTCCCCAACAGTTTCCACCCCTAGGGGTGGCGGCCAGCCCTAGACCCCATCTAGGGGGGCGGCCAAGGGGGAGAGAGGGGGGCGCACCACTAGGTGGGCCTTAGGCCCATCTGAGCCTAGGGTTTGCCCCCTTCCACTCTCCCTTGCGCCTTGGGCCTTGGTGGGGGGCGCACCAGCCCACCTGGGGCTGGTCCCCTCCCACACTTAGCCCATGCAGCCCTCCGGGGCTGGTGGCCCCACTTGGTGGACCACCGGGACCCTCCCGATGGTCCCGGTACATTACCGATAAACCCGAAACTTTTCCGATGACCAAAACAGGACTTACCATATATAAATCTTTACCTCCGTACCATTCCGGAACTCCTCGTGAGGTCCGGGGTCTCATCCGGGACTCCGAACAACATTCGGTAACCACGTATATCTATTCCCTATAACCCTAGTGTCATCGAACCTTAAGTGTGTAGACCCTACGGGTTCGGGAAACATGCAGACATGACCGAGACACCTCTCCAGTCAATAACCAACAGCGGGATCTGGATACCCATGTTGGCTCCCACATGCTCCATGATGATCTCATCGGATGAACCACGATGTCAAGGACTTAATCAATCTCGTATACAATTCCCTTTGTCTAGCGGTACGATACTTGCCCGAGATTCGATCGTCGGTATCCCGATACCTTGTTCAATCTCGTTACCGGCAAGTCTCTTTACTCGTTCCGTAACACATCATCCCATGATCAACTCCTTGATCACATTGTGCACATTATGATGATGTCCTACCGAGTGGGCCCAGAGATACCTCTCCGTTTACACGGAGTGACAAATCCAGTCTCGATTCGTGCCAACCCAACAGACACTTTCGGAGATACCTGTAGTGTACCTTTATAGCCACCCAGTTACGTTGTGACGTTTGGCACACCCAAAGCACTCCTACGGTATCCGGGAGTTGCACAATCTCATGGTCTAAGGAAATGATACTTGACATTAGAAAAGCTTTAGCATACGAACTACATGATCTTGTGCTAGGCTTAGGATTGGGTCTTGTCCATCACATCATTCTCCTAATGATGTGATCCCGTTATCAACGACATCCAATGTCCATGGTCAGGAAACCGTAACCATCTATTGATCAACGAGCTAGTCAACTAGAGGCTTATTAGGGACATGGTGTTGTCTATGTATCCACACATGTATCTGAGTTTCCTATCAATACAATTCTAGCATGGATAATAAACGATTATCATGAACAAGGAAATATAATAATAACTAATTTATTATTTCCTCTAGGGCATATTTCCAATAGTATGCAGAATTCATAGCATGCTTCGAAGCCATGGGGCAGGCGATATGGCTAAAGAAATTTATACCCGACTTGAAAGTGGTATACTGTATTCACAAACCACTAAAGATGTACTGCGACAACCAGCCCGCGATATTCTATGCTCACAACAACAAGTCGAGTAATGCTGCCAAAACAATAGAGATAAGGTATTATGTTGTGAAAGATAAAATCCAGGATCAAACTATAAGTCTCGAGCATATAAGGACAAAAGATATGCTTGCGGGTCCGCTAACGAAAGGCTTACCACGCAATGTGTTCAAGGAACACTTAGCCGGCATGGGTTTAAGGGAAAGCCTTATGATTCCTGGATAGGCCCAAAATGAACAGAATTTGTTTCTGAACAAAATGTATGTTGTAGTTGTATGATTCTATCAGCATTTAAGCTGTGACGATGAAACATGCTCTATGTACCAATATGTGATGAAACAAATAAACTAGAAAGTATAAGGTTAAAAGTAAAAGTTGAGATCAACGGGGAGAATGTTAGGTTGATCTCTCCGGTGTGGGCACAACGGCCCACCGGACCCCTGATCCACGCCCTAATCGGGGGCGCCCAACCGCAATATGGTTAACGGGCCCCTGTCACGCAGCGCTACATAAAGAGGTGGCGGCCGGCGGCCCGCAGTACGAGGTTCACCGCGTTGCCAGGCTCCCCGCTAAAAAACCCGACCCGATCTAGGTCTAGCACTGACAGTGACGGGAAGCTCCGCCGCCGCCACTGCCCACACATCGCCGCCACCACCACTTCACCCACTCTCTGCCATCGCCGTTCGCCACAGCACCACCATGGCCTCCGGCTCGAATTGATCAACTGCTGGAGAAGGTAGGTTTGCCGGATATCATCTAGCCTACCCCGATCCAAAGATTCTAACAAGGTCCATACAAGAAGGTGGGATGGATAATGGTTCCCCATCAAAAAAGAGAAAGATAAAATGGCCCCCTTACACTGGACAGTCTATCTCATTGGCGACATCTTGCTTGATTGCCTCTCGTATACAACATCACGACGCTCCTCCCTTTGCCTCCTATTTCTCGCCCCTTGTTATTTTATAATTCTATGTTCCCTTCATCTCATCCTCCTCGCATCACTCCTACTCCATGAAATCTCACCATCCTCCTCCATAGTGCCTTCTCCTTCATTCCTACTCCCTCATGCACTCTGTGATGATGGTCATGGTGTTTGCTGCCATGACTTCATGATAGAGCCTTGAGTTGGAGCTTGAGATTTGAGTCCTCCATAGTACCGAGCCCGAGGAATATGATGGGTCCATGGATAATGAGTTCGGGCTCACTATATTCAGAGTGAGCCAAGTTGGTCATATGCAAGCCTGGGGGGCGAGGTCGGTGCTCAAAACCAAAAGGTTTGTTGCAATGTTAGAAATTTTAGGACCTTGATGTTACGAGGTTGTTGGGACATGACAGGAGCTAATATATGTTTTGTTGCACACAAAAGGGTCACATATTGCAATGATTCTGGATGTCTATTCTAAGTTTAAATTCATGTTGCAATTGTGTGTTTCGTTGTAGTTTATGTTTTTTTTCATGTTGTCGCTTTGTTTTTAAAATGCCGCATCTGTTGAAAAAAGATTGTTGCGACAAAAGGGGGTATTCTATTTCAAAACAAATTGTTGCAACCAAAAGTGTATTCTTTACATACAAAGAATTTATTGTGCATGAACATGTTTGCAATGTTGACCTTAAGTCAAGTCCGAAAATATGGAATGGTTCTGATCCCCCCCCCCCCGCCCATGCTACCCTGTTCCTTTCACATACCATTTATTTTTTGAAATTCTGCACATATATCCTTCTTTGCACTTATATCCATACAAGAACCATAAACTACTTCTATTCCAGTCGTCCGAGTGCTACGGGTGACTTGCTCAAAGCGGTCAACTTTGGCAGACCCATTTAGGAGCATTATACGTGCGGGCAACGAACTGACGAGCATCTGTTTTACGAAGCTTCTGGAATCTTCGCTCAGTATTGGGAAGATTCCAAAGGGTTTCCCCCCTGTTTTTGTGCACTAGTTTTTTTTTTCTCATACATGAATATATTTTTAAATTGAAAAAATCTTAAACTTTTTGAATTCTTGAACATTTTGTCCATATTCATGAACATTTTTGAAAAAAAACAATTTTAAAGTTCATGCTTTTTTTGAATTAATGAACATCTTCTGAATTCGCAAACAATTTTCAATTCATGGACATTTAAAAAATGAATTCCCAAAAATATGTGCACTTTTTTCAAATTCATGACTTATGAATTGAGCATAGCTCGGATAGTTAAGTTCCTTGTGGTGAAACCAGCCCACCAGGGTCAAGTCCTAGACTTGGCCTCCGGTGCTCGCATTTTCCAGGATTTATTTCAGTCTTTTCGGTGATGTTAGTTCAGTGGGATGAGACGTTACCGTCGACTACGATGCGGGTGTGGCAACATTTTTAATCTCAAGATGTGATGTTGACTCGATATATCGGTGGTGCTCATGGGGTAGGGAGTCTGTGCATGTGGGTGTGAGTGCATGTGCATTTATGTGGACATCTGCGATTGTATTGTGTTAAAAAAACATGAACGTTTTCTCAAATTTGTGACCATTTTGTGAATGTGGACATTTTTTGAATTCATGAACAGTTTTTTCAAATGTGTAAACAATAATCTAATCCACTTCTATATTCATGATCATTTTTTCAAATTCATGAAGTTCTGAATCAATAAACAATTTTTTAATTCCCGAATGTTTTTTTTACATTTGTGACGATTTCATTTTCATAAATATTTTTCCAGTTTGTGATCATTTTTCAAATTCATGACATTTTTTGAAATTCATAAATATTATCCAAATTCATGAACATTTATTATATCCATGAACATTTTTTTAAAAAAGAACATGTTATTAGTTTCTCGGACTATTATAAATAGTAATATAAAAAATAGTTTTTACGGCATTCCTAGAAATAGAGGGAAAAGACATTAAATATGTGGAAACAACGAAAGCAAAATATGTACATGTCGCATACCCCATCTGTGGCTCGTTGGGACTGGGTCGCGCGCCTGTTTATCGCCGTACTGGGCCAGGCACGCCAAAAGTGGCGATGTAGACAATACCAGCTCACGTGGTTGCTATAAGCGATATATAGCCCCCCCC
>NC_041390.1:560376099-560406776 GCF_002162155.2 Triticum dicoccoides | reverse complement strand
ATGTTCATGAATATGGAGAAAATGTTCAAGAATTCAAATGGCTCAATAATTTTTCAATTTTAAAAATATTCATGTATTAGAAAAAGGAAAAAAAGAAAAAAAATAAAGTTCATGAAAATTTTCGAATTAATGAACATTTTCTGAATTCACAAATAATTTTCAATTCATGGACATTTCTCGAAAAAAATGAGTTCCCAAAAATATGTGGACTTTTTTCAAATTCATGACTTGTGAACTGAGCATATCTCGGATAGTTAAGTTCCTTGTGGTGAAACCAGCATACCAGGGTCAAGTCCTAGACTTGGCCACCGGTGCTCGCATTTTCCAGATTTATTTCAGTCTTTTCGGCGATGTTAGTTGAGTGGGAGTAGACGTTACCGTCGACTACTATGCGGGTGTGGTGACATTTTTAATCTCAAGATGTGATGTTGACTCGATATATCGGTGGTGCTCATAGGGTAGGGAGTCTGTGCATCTGGGTGTGAGTGTATGTGCATTTATGTGGTCATCTGCGATTGTATTGTGTTAATAAAAACATGAACATTTTCTCAAATTTGTGACCATTTGGTGAATGTGGACATTTTTTGAATTCGTGAACAGTTTTTTCAAATGTGTAAACAATAATCTAATCCACTTCTATATTCATGATCATTTTTTCAAATTCATGAACTTCTAAATCAATAAACAATTTTCTAATTCCCAATATTTTTTTTTACATTTGTGACAATTTCATTTTCATAATTATTTTTCCAGTTTGTGATCATTTTTCAAATTCATGAACATTTTTTTCAAATTCATAAAGATTATCCAAATTCATGAACAATTATTATATCCATGACCATTTCTTAAAAAGAACTTGTTATTAGTTTCTCGAACCACTATAAATAGTAATACAAAAAATAGTTTTTACGGCATTCCTTGAAATAGAGGGAAAAGAAATTAAATATGTGGAAACAATGAAAGCAAAATATGTACATGTCGCATACCCCATGTGTGGCTCGTTGGGACTGGGTCGCGCGCCTGTTTATCGCCGTACTGGGCCAGGCCCGCCAAAGTGGCGATGTAGACGATACCCGCTCACGTGGTCGCTAAAAGCGATATATAGCGCCCCCCGCCCCCTCTCTATTTTTCTCGTACAAGAACCATAAAGGACTTCGGCCTTGTTTGTTTGGGCTTCAGTTTCGATCCCTGGTCTCAAGGGAGATCGACGGCGCTGCTAGCCACTCCGCCCAAGTCCCATTTGGGGTAAGCAGTAGGGGCGCGTTCCACTTGTGGTACTTCGAGTTTTTTTTCTTTTGTTTCTTTTCTTTTTTTCTCCATTTTTAAATTCTTTTTGCAGTATGTTTCTTTGTTTTTTAGTTTCATTATTATTTTGTTTCTTTTTATGGTTTTCTTTGCTATTTTGGTTATTTTCTACATTTTTGACATATGTCAACGACATTATTCTAATACACGTCTAACATATTTCTAATACAAATTCAAAAAATTCGTAATACATGGTCAACATTTTTTCTATACACATTTATATTTTTTAAATGCTTAATCGACTACAATATTAACATTTTCTAAATACATATTCAATATTTTCTCTATACACATTTAACATTTTCAAAACGCTTGATTAACATTTTTCAAACACTTTCTCAATATATTTTTTAAATTCTTGATTAACATTTTTATATACATGATCAAATTTTCTTAATTTTTATTCATGGTCATTATTTTTTCTATACACATTTAACATTTTCGAAATGCTTGTTTAACATTTTTCAAATACTTGTTCAACATATTTTCATTTGCTTGTTTGACATTTTTATCTAAATGTTCAAATGTTTTCTTGATTTTTTTCAATACATGGTCAAAAAATTATATGCACGTTTAACTTTTACCAAATGCTTAATTAACATTTTTCAAATAGTTTTTCAACATTTGTTTTAAAAATGCATTATTAACAGTTTTATATACATGAGCAAAAAATTCATCATTTTTAATACATGATCACCAACTTTCCCATACACATTCAACATTATTTTCGAGTGCTTCATTAATATTTTCAACTGTTTGTTCATCATTTTACAAATACTTGTTGAACATCTTTAAAATATGTGTTCAACTTTTTTCAAATGTTTTTGTAGAGTTTTTTGTAATATATATATATATATATATATATATATATAATATTTTAAGTATAAACAAAAGTATAAAATAAACCAAAAAAGAAAACAAAAAACAACAAAAACAGCAAAAAAGAGGTTGTGGCCTGTCGCGCGTGTGGGCTGGCCCATCTCGCTCGCCCCGTCAATGAGTCCAAACTGCTTACTTGGCACAATTCATTGGTACTATCTACTCTTCGATGCCACACACGGTGTGAAAAGCTTGGGCACCCCCTAAAGTCATGTTCTTCACGTGATTGGCAATTTAAGAAAGGATTTGAACCGCCGATAGATTGACGAAAGGATTTGGACCGCCGACAGATTGGCGAAACATGGTTTACCAAACACGGTCTGGAAAGCTTAGCCACCCCCTAAAGTCATGGTCTTCACGTGGTTTTTCTTTTGACGGCATGTAACAAACACTCTATTCTCTTCTTAATTAATACATGAGGTATACCCTAAAAAAAACCACGAGGCAAACTTTTTGGATTCGTTTCAAAAAAGAAAAAAACGAGAACAATGCCGGCTATGACGCAGCCTTGACCCTGACTTGCAGGAGCACGAGTCAACGGTGGATGCGCGGCCACCAGATCCGAGAGAGGATCCAGGCCACGTACTCCACAGGCAGCTCATATTCCGACACGGAACTCGATTCGGATTAGGCCCCAATCTACTACGCTTATCTCGTTATCCTCCCGCGCATCACGTCGTCTTCTCTCCCGCCTACATTCGAGCCGTGACTCCAAAGCCATCCTGGTAGTAGTATCGATCGTGTAGTGCATGGCATGCCTAATCACGTTGTTATGCGCATCCATTACGCGCGCACTTTGGCACTTTGCAGGTAACACGCACCGCCACGTACGCTAATACCACCCCCGGGCGAGGCCGATTTCCACGAGCCAGTCGTCGCCCGGACTGACTTCCACAGTGACGTCTTCGCCGCCGCTGGTTGGCTGGCTGTGATTTACAGTAGCCCGACCAGACGGCGTACGTACCCAACAAGCACGCCTACGACGACTGGAATCTGCAAGCCCACTGTCGATGTGTTTTCCTTCTTGGTATGCAGTCCACTGGCGCCGTCCAGTCCAAACATAGATCGACCGATCAGCTGCCGTGCGTGCGTGCAACCATCAATCGACGTCAGGAATTCGTCTCACGACCGGCCAAGATGAGCAGAGCCCAACAGTGACCTCCAATGAATGGCGAGACGGACGTGCATGTATGTTCTTTCTTCTTTGCAGAAAAGTATGAGGTGTGACCAGGTCTCCGGTCCGCGCGTACGTGCGCCGATCGATCCCGATCACCGCGTAGCTCTCCATCGACCCACCGCCGGCACGTAAATTAGGTGTCGAACGATCTATGGAACGCAGGGATCGACTCTACGCCGCTGGAGTGCCGGGAGTAGTGAAGCGTGAGAGAGAGGAAACTAAGGGCATCTCCAGCCGTTGGCCTCTCAGAAGGGGCAAAAAATCATCCCCTGAGGACACACCGGCGTTAAACCATGTAATGTAGGCGTGATGCCCCCCAGTCGCGGTCCCTCACGGAATTTTAAAAAAGTCAAATACGGCGCAAATACAAATACGGCACAAATACGACTCAAATTTAACGCAAACTTCGACGAGTTCGTTCAAATTTAAACATACTTTACAAAAAAGGAAAAAACTACCACGGGCTACCCCCGCCGTCTCCCTCGCTGCCCGCCTCGCTGCCCGCCCACGCGGTTCTACATGCCGAGGAGGCGGTAGAACCGCGTGTAGTCACCGTCGTCGTCGTCGTCGCCCCCGCCGACGCCTCCGCCGTCCCTGCTGCATCCCTCCCCCGGTTGACGCGGCGGGTTGGACGGTCCGGGAGCGTCGTCGTCGTCGTCGCTGAGGACCACGACGCCGTGCTCGTCTTCGCGCCCACGCTTGCGGACGGCGATCTCCTCCAGGGCCCGGCGCTGCCGGACCATCTCGTCGTGGAGGTAGTCGTCCCGCGCCCACCGCAGGGCGTCCTCGTCGGAGAAGCCACGCCGGCCTATCTCCTCGTACTCCACGGGGAGGCCGGGCTCCGGCTTGGGCTCGACGAGGACGAATCGGCCGGTGGGGGAGGCGTTGTCGCCGATGCGGACGCCGTAGCTGCGGGTGCGCGCGCTGACAGGCGCGCCCTGGGGCTCCGGCTTGACGGGGCGGAGGTGGAGGCAGGGGGAGTCGCCGGACGAGGAGGAGGACCCCCCGGTCTCCATGCGCCTCGGGGTCCAGGAGCTTCCCCGGCGGCGCGTGAAGGACGGGGGAGCGGGGTACTCGAGGCGCGGCGTGTTGCCGCCCTCGATGTACTCGAGGACGGCCTCCAACATGCGTCCGGGCACGCCCCACCACCGACGCCGGCCGACGGCGTTGAGCCTGCCGGAGGGCTCGACGCCGTTGGTGGCCTCGAGCTGCTCAGCGTGACGGCGGCGGAAGTAGGGCTCCCAGAGCGGGCTGTCGGGAACGTACCGTGGCCCCTTCCTCGCCGCACGCGGCAGGGACGAGCGGATGCGTGCGATCTCCGCACGCCGCGCCGCGCCGGTGGGTATCGAGGGCACCGGCACGCCGCCGGCGCTGATCCTCCACGCCCCGGGTACCCGCATGTCCGGCGGGACCGGGCACTCGGCCTCGAAAAGGAGGCGAGCCTCGCTCTCGTGAAGATGGCGGCGGCCGAAGCCGTTCGCCGCCGCGCCGTCGCCTGGGAAGCGCTCGGCCATGGGTGCTGGAGACGGCGAGAGAGAGGAGAAGGAGGAACGACGACGGCGGGAGAGAGGCGAGGGAGGAACGACGACGGCGCGAGAGTACGAGTCGCCGAGTGCTCTGGGGCGCGTCTTATATAGGCCGAGGCGCCGCCCGCGCGCGAGCCGCCATGAGTACGCGTGGCGGGCGAGGGACACGCGTCATCCGGTATTCACTGTGCCGCCCGTGAGGCATCAATGGCGCAGGCTGACCGACGCGGCCGTTTTGGCATTGATTCGCCGCGGGAAACGAGGCGATGAGGACAACGAAGGGCCGAGAAGAGGGTAGAGTCGCTGACGCGGCGGGCCGCGGCTGTTTCGCGCCAAAACAGTTCGCCCCGGCGCCTCCGGGCGCCCCCCAGCGCGCAGGGTTCGGCTTGGGTCTGCCGACGCTGTTTTCGGCCCAAGCCGGTGAAAATCGGGCTCCTGGGGATGCGACTGGGCCGATTTTTCGGCGCCGGCGCAAAAAAAACGTCTGAGGAGGCCTTTCTCGGCTGGAGATGCCCTAATCTGTCGCGTCTACCGACCGGTGTGTTGTGCTACATTTTCTCTGCCTGCTTGCTTAATTACCAACGATGAGTCTAGGATTTCCGCTTACCAACTGGCGGAGATGGCAAGACAAGTCGACCCGATGGAGACAGCGTGATTCGAAGAACGAGCTGGATGTCAAGTATACGTAGTAGATCGGATGACTCGAGCTCTGCACAGTCTAGAGTCCAGATCGATACGGTCAGTAGTATACTCGAAAGGGAACTGTCTTTGTTAGTTGAACGGGTAAGCTGCACTCCAACGCAGGTTTCTGTCAGTCACTCATAGTCCTCGTCGTCGACGTATTACTTGTCTTCTTTTGCATAATAAAGCTCAGTGACTTGACGGGCATGAACTACAGTGACATATGGGTACACACGCCTCATGAGAAAAAAAATAGTTTGAAGCATCTACGTTGATTTTTCTCCCCAATGCAAGCTATCACTAATGGGCCTCATCAAGCAACACACATACATTCATGCATCTCTATTCTTCACTTTAATTTTTTCAATTCTTTACATCAGACCACATTTTTTTCTTTCCAAGCACCCGCTCCCATTTCCCCATCTGAACCTATCACTAGTAGACGGTCAGTTATGTTTGGCGTGAATTCGCCGCGAAAAAAAATGTTTGGCGTGAATAGGCCATCCGGCCATGCCTTGAAAATTAGAGGTTTAGGTGAAGGTGACGCGGGCCACGACGTACGTACGTATCTGCTGCGACTCGCCAATCGCCGCCAAACGCCAACTACAACCGACGATGATGCATGCGATCTCGCTTTGAAATCATGGATTCCCGGCCAGAGCCACAAAAGGCTCCGTGCATCCCGCCTAATAAAAAGCGCAAACCGGAAAGGGGGGGGGGGAGGGGGGGGATTCGGTCCTAAACAAGTGTTCCAGGCAAAGGGAATGCGTGCGTGGCCAAGGGCCAAACAGCACATACATACAGAGCCAGCGAGCCAATCGTACGGCGCACATGGATAACGTTTGTTCCTGGAATCAAAACCGTATGCGCCGAGCACACGGTGATGTCCATTTCGACTTTGGCTCTTTGCCTTTTCTGCGATCTTGGCTTCCCTTCCGGTCCATTCCATTCCATACGGGCAAGGCAACCACTCCGCGCCTATCTTGCTGAACCTACTGTCCATGTCCGGCCGGCCATGCCACAGTTGTACTGTATAATGGAAACTTGGCGTCTCCTCTCGTCATGGTCAAAATTTGTGTCCGCTCTTCTGGAAGCTGGATGAGGAAAGAATGCCGCCAAAGGGAAACGGCGTATTGGCATCTCCCATGCATACGGCCGCACTGGAAGAACCAGGAAGAGCCGGAACTATAGCATGCCAAATTGACTCCTACTCCGTTTGTCCATGAGCAAATGCAGATTCAAATCATTTAAGGCCAACTCCACCGCACGACCCCAAACGGACGACCGAATTGGCCGGATTTTGTCCCTTTGGGGCGCCGATGGGTTCGCCCGTGTCCGTCTTTGTCAGATGGGTCGTGTGTGCGCGCACCGTGCGGCCGCACCCCAAATGGTGTCCGGGATGAACGTGAATAAAAAAAACTAGAATGAAATAACTAAAAAACTAAATAAAAGCATTTTTAAAAAACATAAAACATATATAGGGAACGGCCACAAAACGGCCAGTTTCCACGGCCACTTAAAAGGCCCAGTTTTCATAATTAACATATAAAATAAAATAAAAAAACGCCTCCGCCCCCCGCGCGCTCCTACGCGCCCGTCGGTGCCGTGGCCGTCGCCGTCTTCACTAGCCGCCGGTGTCATCGTCGTCGCTGACGAGGTCGACGTAGGCCGGCGGCGTCCACAGGTGGGCCGGAGGTGCGTGGTGGACGGGGTCGGGCTGGACGACCGGAGGTGCCTGCACCACCTCCTCCCATGGCGACGCCTCCCGCTCCGGTGACCGGGCGGAGTGGGGCACCAGTTCACGCCCACGCCGGCGGCCATCTCCGGAGCAGTGCAGGACCAGCCCCACCCCTTGCCCAACAGCTGCTGGAACGCGGCCGGCGGGTCCTCCCTCCTCTCCTCCTCCACGGCCACCATCTGCAGCTCCGGGAAGGCAACGTCCCCGGCGGCAGAGAGGGCCATGGCCTCCTCCAGGCCATCCCACTGTCGTTCGTCGTGCGTGTACATGGAGTCGTCCATGACACGCTTGAGGAGACGGGCCTCCTCCTCCGCTGACATGCAAGGAGGTGGAGGGGGCGGCGGAGAAGGTGACGGCGTGGGCATGACGCCGCGTGTCGTGGTTCTAAGTCTGACAGCAATGTAGGGGGGTAAGTATGGAGAGGCGAGGTCTTAGCTACGGAGAGGTTGTAAGGACGCAAGGTTTACGAGTTCAGGCCCTTCTCGGAGGAAGTAAAAGCCCTACGTCTCGGAGCCCGGAGGCGGTCGACTGGATTATGTGTGTATGAGTTACAGAGGTGCGATCCCTTGTCTCGGAGGAGGGGGTGGCTTATATAGAGTGCGCCAGGACCCCGGCCAGCCCACGTTACGAAGGGTTCAATGTACATTAAGGCAGGGCATTACTGATAACGCTAGTAATAAAGTGTTATGATGACCATAAAGGCTACTTAATGACCGACCGTTAGCATGCGGAGTGACTTTAGGTCTCCTGGCCGTCGAGTGGTTGGATCTTGGTCGAGTAATTTCTTCTTGGTCGAATGTCTTCGAGTCTGTTGAGTGGAACACCTCCAAGTCGATTGAAAGGTGATTTATTCTAAAGGTGTCCTTGGGTAGGGCAGTTAGGACAGGTCTGTGACCCTACCCTAGGTACATTCCTTCGTCATTAGCCCCCGAATGGATCGAGGTTTGAGTGGGGAAGGAGTTGAGGACTTCTCCTACTCGTTTTCTATGCCGTGAGCATATCTTGTTTCGGATCAACGGACCTGAGTGATGACAGCAACTCCCTTTTCAGTCGCCTTGATCCATTCTTAATTCTTCACCGAGTGAGTTTCTTTACTTGTAAGGCTCCGAGTGACGGTGCGGAGGAGATCTTTGGTCTGACAAGTCATTTGTTGCCCGCGGATTTAGTGGGATCCAAATTTTGGGAAGCACGCGGGATGGGGGAGGCCGCAGTAATCGGACGAGATAGAGTGGAGCCGCCTCGATCCCCGCGCCACCTTTTTCGCCACGTATCGCTCGTGCGGTCGTTGCGGGATTTGACGGAGCCATCTGGGCCTACCTGTCGGCCACTCGGAAGCGGCCTCATATAAGGCGTTGGACCGGAGTCTCCCGAACAGTGTGCCCCATTATCTCTTCTCCTCCTCACGCCTCTCCTCTGCGCTCGCTCTCGCTCCAGCGCCACCGCGCCACACGCGCCTCGTCGGCGACAATGGTGAAGGAGAAGACAGCGGCTCTGGAGCGGGCAAAGAAGGCGACGACGAGGTCAAAAGGGAAGGCGACGAGCCGAGGAGGATCTTCCTCACGGACAGGCCTGCCGAAGGGTTGGATCCAGGGCGACTGGATCCACTCGAGGATCTCCCAAGAAGACCTCGACGACCTGGTCGAGGGAGGGCTGATCCCCTACAGCTCGGCGCGGTTTCCGGGGAAGGAATCCGAGCCGCAACCCCGGGAGGGTGAGCGCGTTCTTCTTGCCACCCACGTCGACCGTGGATTTTCCTTGCCTCCTCATCCTTTCTTCCGAGGGTTTCTGAACTTCTTTGGGGCTCAACTCCACCATTTTAACCCCAACTCACTCGTTTATCTTGCTGCGTTCATTTCCTTGTGTGAGAACTTCTTGGGTTTTCGACCTCACTGGGGTCTCTTCAAGCATATTTTCACTTGTCGCTCCCAGACAGTGAAAAACGCTAATCCGAGTGACGAGAGGACCCAAGTGATCCAGATGTGTGGGGGTCTTGGTATCCAGACGAGGGGAAAAAGCTCCTTTCCGGACATGATTCTTCCTGACTCGGTTCGCGGATGGCAGTTGACCTGGTTCTACTGCAAAGACCAGTCGACGCCAGGGCAATCGACTGGCCTCCCTCCCTTTACCATGGTCCGAGTGGAAAAACCTGCCCTTTAAAGCTGCTCCCGGAGGAGAAGGCGCACGTGAAGGTGTGTTGGAAATATGCCCTAGAGGCAATAATAAAAGGATTATTATTATATTTCCTTGTTCATGATAATTGTCTTTTATTCATGCTATAATTGTGTTATCCGAAAATCGTAATACATGTGTGAATACATAGACACCAACATGTCCCTAGTAAGCCTCTAGTTGACTAGCTCGTTGATCAATAGATAGTCATGGTTTCCTGACTATGGACATTGGATGTCATTGATAATGAGATCACATCATTAGGAGAATGATGTGATGGACAAGACCCAATCCTAAACATAGCACAAGATCGTATAGTTCGTTTGCTAGAGTTTTTCCAGTGTCAAGTATCTTTTCCTTAGACCATGAGATCGTGTAACTCCCGGATACCGTAGGAGTGCTTTGGGTGTACCAAACGTCACAACGTAACTGGGTGACTATAAAGGTATACTACGGGTATCTTCGAAAGTGTCTGTTGGGTTGACACGGATCAAGACTGGGATTTGTCACTCCGTATGACGGAGAGGTATCTCTGGGCCCACTCGGTAATGCATCATCATAATGAGCTCAAAGTGACCAAGTGTCTGGTCACGGGATCATGCATTACGGTACGAGTAAAGTGACTTGCCGGTAACGAGATTGAACGAGGTATTGGGATACCGACGATCGAATCGCGGGCAAGTAACGTACCGATTGACAAAGGGAATTGTATACGAGGTTGCTTGAATCCTCGACATCGTGGTTCATCCGATGAGATCATCGAGGAGCATGTGGGAGCCAACATGGGTATCCAGATCCCGCTGTTGGTTATTGACCGGAGAGCCATCTCGGTCATGTCTATATGTCTCCCGAACCCGTAGGGTCTTCACACTTAAGGTTCGGTGACGCTAGGGTTGTAGAGATATGAATATGCAGTAACCCGAAAGTTGTTCAGAGTCCCGGATGAGATCCCGGACGTCACGAGGAGTTCCGGAATGGTCCGGAGGTGAAGAATTATATATAGGAAGTGCAGTTTCGGCCATCGGGAGAGTTTCGGGGGTCACCGGTATTGTACCGGGACCACCGGATGGGTCCCGGGGGTCCACCGGGTGGGACCACCCATCCCGGAGGGCCCCATGGGCTGAAGTGGGGAGGGGAACCAGCCCATAGTGGGCTGGTGCACCCCTTGGCCCACCCCCTGCGCCTAGGGTTGGAAACCCTAGGGTGGGGGGGCGCCCCACTTGCCTTGGGGGCCACTCCACCCTTGGCCGCCGCCCCCCCTAGGAGATCCCATCTCCTAGGGCCGGCGCCCCCCCTTGGGGAGCCTATATAAAGAGGGGAGGGAGGGGCAGCCGCACCCTTGACTCTTGGCGCCTCCCTCTCCCCTGCTACACCTCTCCCTCTCGTAGTAGAACAGCGAAGCCCTGCTGCGGTGACCACTGCATCCACCACCACGTCGTCGTGCTGCTGGATCTTCATCAACCTCTCCTCCCCCTTGCTGGATCTTCATCAACCTCTCCTCCCCCTTGCTGACCGTACGTGTGTTGAACACGGAGGTGCCGTCCTTTCGGCGCTAGGATCTCCGGTGATTTGGATCACGTCGAGTACGACTTCCTCATCCCCGTTCTTTGAACGCTTCCGCGCGTGATCTACAAAGGTATGTAGATGCAATCCGATCACTCGTTGCTAGATGAACTCATAGATGGATCTTGGTGAAACCGTAGGAAAATTTTTGTTTTCTGCAACGTTCCCCAACAGTGTCATCATGAGCTAGGTCTATGCGTAGTTCTCTTTGCACGAGTAGAACACAATTTGTTGTGGGCGTAGATGTTGTCAACTTTCTTGCCGCTACTAGTCTTATTTTGCTTCAGCAGTATTGTGGGATGAAGCGGCCCGGACCAACCTTACACGTACGCTTACGTGAGACCGGTTCCACCGACTGACATGCACTAGTTGCATAAGGTGGCTGGCGGGTGTCTGTCTCTCCCACTTTAGTTGGAGCGGATTCGATGAAAAGGGTCCTTATGAAGGGTAAATAGAAGTTGACAAATCACGTTGTGGCTTTCACGTAGGTAAGAAAACGTTCTTGCTAGAACCCTATTGCAGCCACGTAAAACTTGCAACAACAATTAGAGGACGTCTAACTTGTTTTTGCAGCAAGTGTTTTGTGATGTGATATGGCCAAAGTTGTGATGAACGATGAATGATATATATGTTAGGGAATGTAGCATCAATTCAAAATTTTCCTACGTGTCACCAAGATCTATCTATGGAGTCATCTAGCAACGAGGGAGGAGTGGATCTACATACCCTTGTAGATCGCGCGCGGAAGCGTTCAAGAGAACGGGGTTGATGGAGTCGTACTCGTCGTGATCCAAATCACCGATGATCCTAGCGCCGAACGGACGGCACCTCCGCGTTCAACACACGTACGGAGCAGCAATGTCTCCTCCTTCTTGATCCAGCAAGGGGGGAGGAGAGGTTGATGGAGATCCAGCAGCACGACGGCGTGGTGGTGGAAGTAGCGGGATTCCAACAGGGCTTCGCCAAGCGCTGCGGGAGGAGGGAGATGTGTCATGGGAGGGAGAGGGAGGCGCCAGGGCTTAGGTATGGTTGCCCTCCCTTCTCCCCACTATATATAGGGCCAAGGGAGAGGGGGAGGGCGCAGCCTTGCCCCTTCCTCCAAGGAAGGGTGCGGCCAAGGGGGGGGGGGAGGAGTCCATCCTCCCCAAGGCACCTCGGAGGTGCCTTCCCCCTTTAGGACTCTCCCCTTTCCCTCTCTCTTGGCGCATGGGCCTCTTGAGGCTGGTGCCCTTGGCCCATATAGGCCAAGGCGCACCCCCTACAGCCCATGTGGCCCCCCGGGGGCAGGTGGCCCCACCCGGTGGACCCCTAGGACCCTTCCGGTGGTCCCGGTACAATATCGGTGACCCCGAAACTTGTCCCGATGGCCGAAATAGCACTTCCTATATATAATTCTTTACCTCCGGACCATTCTGGAACTCCTCGTGACGTCCGGGATCTCATCCAGGACTCCGAACAACTTTCGGGTTACCGCATACTAATATCTCTATAACCCTAGCGTCACCGAACCTTAAGTGTGTAGACCCTACGGGTTCGGGAGACATGCAGACATGACCGAGATGACTCTCCGGTCAATAACCAACAGCGGGATCTGGATACCCATCTTGGCTCCCACATGTTCCACGATGATCTCATCGGATGAACCACGATGTCAAGGACTTAATCAATCCCGTATACAATTCCCTTTGTCTAGCGGTACGATACTTGCCCGAGATTCGATCGTCGGTATCCCGATACCTTGTTCAATCTCGTTACCGGCAAGTCTCTTTACTCATTCTGTAACACATCATCCCGTGATCAACTCCTTGATCACATTGTGCACATTATGATGATGTCCTACCGAGTGGGCCCAGAGATACCTCTCTGTTTACACGGAGTGACAAATCCCAGTCTCTATTCGTGCCAAGTCAACAGACACTTTCGGAGATACCTGTGGTGTACCTTTATAGCCACCTAGTTACGTTGTGACATTTGGCACACCCAAAGCACTCCTACGGTATCCGGGAGTTGCACAATCTCATGGTCTAAGGAAATGATACTTGACATTAGAAAAGCTTTAGCATACGAACTACATGATCTTGTGCTAGGCTTAGGATTGGGTCTTTGTCCATCACATCATTCTCCTAATGATGTGATCCCGTTATCAATGACATCCAATGTCCATGGTCAGGAAACCGTAACCATCTATTGATCAACGAGCTAGTCAACTAGAGGCTTACTAGGGACATGGTGTTGTCTATGTATCCACACATGTATCTGAGTTCCTATCAATACAATTCTAGCCTGGATAATAAACGATTATCATGAACAAGGAAATATAATAATAACTAATTTATTATTGCCTCTAGGGCATATTTCCAACAGTCTCCCACTTGCACTAGAGTCAATAATCCAGTTCACATCGATATGTGATTAACACTCAAGGTCACATCCCCATGTGACTAACACCCAAAGAGTTTACTAGAGTCAATAATATAGTTCACATTACCATGTGATTAACACTCGATGAGTTCTGGGTTTGATCATGTTATGCTTGTGAGAAATGTTATAGTCAATGGGTCTGAATCTTTCAGATACGTGTGTACTTCGCAAATCTCTATGTCATCTTGCAGATGCAGCTACTACGCTATATTTGGAGCCATTTCAAATAACTGTTCTACTTGGAGCTATTCTAAATTGTTGCTCCATTATACGTATCTGTTATCTCTACTCAGAGCTATCCGGATAGGTGTTAAGCTTGCATCGACGTAACTCTTTACGTCGAACTCTTTATCACCTCCATAACCGAGAAAATTCCTTAGTCCACAAGTTACTAAGGATAACTTTGACCGCTGTCTTGTGATCCATTCTTGGATCACTCTTGTACCCCTTGACTGACTAATGGCAAGGCACATTTCAGGTGCGGTACACAGCATAGCATACTGTAGGGCCTATGTCTTAAGCATAGGGGACGACCTTCGTCCTTTCTCTTTATTCTGCCGTGGTCGAGCTTTAAGTCTTAACTTCATACCTTACAACTCAGGCAAGAACTCCTTCTTTGACTGATCCATCTTGAACACCTTCAAGATCATGTCAAGGTATGTGCTCATTTGAAAGTACCATTAAGCGTTTTGAACTATCCTTATAGATCTTGATGCTCAATGTTCAAGTAGCTTAATCCAGGCTTTCCATTGAAAAACACTTTTCAAATAACCCTATATGCTTTCCAGAAATTCAACGTCATTTTTTATCCACAATATGTCAACAACATATACTTATCAGAAATTCTATAGTGCTCCCACTCACTTCTTTGGAAATACAAGTTTCTCATAAACTTTGTATACACGCAAAATCTTTGATCATCTCATCAAAGCATACATTCCAACTCCGAGATGCTTACTCCAGTCCTTAGAAGGATGGCTGGAGCTTTGCATACTTATTAGCATCTTTCAGGATTGACAAAACCTTCCGGCTGTATCACATACAACCTTTCCTCAAGAAAATCATCGAGGAAACAATGTTTTGACATCCTATCTGCAAGATTTCATAAATAATGCAGTAATCGCTAATATAATTCCAACAGACTCTTAGCATCTCTACGAGTGAGAAAGTCTCATCGTAGTCAACTCCTTGAACTTGTCGGAAAACATCTTAACGACAAGTCGAGCTTTCTTAATGGTGATACTTACCATCATTGTCCGTCTTCCTTTTAAAATCCATATGTACCTAACAGCCTTACGACCATCAACTAGTTCTTCCAAAGTCTACACTTTGTTTTCATACATGGATCCTCTCTCAGATTTTATGGCCTCGAGCCATTTATCGGAATCCGGGCCCACCATCGCTTCTCCATGGCTCGTAGGTTCATTGTTGTCTAGCAACATGACTTCCAAGACAGGATTACGTACCACTCTGAAGTAGTACGCATCCTTGTCATCCCACGAGGTTTGTTAGTGACTTAATCTGAAGTTTCATGATCACTATCATAAGCTTCCACTTCAATTGGCGTAGGTGCCACAGGAACAACTCCCTGTGCCCTGTCACACACTAGTTGAAGAGACGGTTCAATAACCTCATCAAGTCTCCACCATCCTCCCACTCAATTCTTTCGGGAGAAACTTTTCCTCGAGAAAGGACCCGATTCTAGAAACAATCCCTTATTGCTTTCGAATTTGAGACAGGAGGTATACCCAACTGTTTTGGGTGTCCTATGAAGATGCATTTATCCGCTTTGGGTTCGAGCTTATCAGCCTAAAACTTTTTCGCATAAGCGTCGCAGCCCCAAACTTATAAGAAATGACAGCTTAGGTTTCTCTAAACCATAGTTCATACGGTGTCATCTCATCGGAATTACGTGGTGCCCTATTTAAAGTGAATGTGGTTGTCTCTAATGCCTCACCCATAAACTATCGTGGTAATTCGATAAGAGACATCATGGTATGCATCATATCCAATAGGGTGCAGTTATGATGTTCGGACATCACACTATGGTGTTCCAGGCTGTATTAGTTGTGAAACAATTTCCACAATGTCTTAATTCTGTGCCAAACTCGTAATTCAGATATTCATCTCTATGATCATACCATAGATCTTTTATCCTCTTGTCACGACGATCTTTCAACTTCACCCTGAAATTACTTGAACCTTTCAATAATTCAGACTCGTGATTCATCAAGTAAATATACTCAATATCTACTCAAATTATCTGTGAAGTAAGAACATAACGATGTCCACTACACGCCTCAGCACTCATTGGACTGCACACATCAAAATGTATTACTTCCAACAAGTTGCTTTCTAGTTCCATTTTACTGAAAACGAGGCTTTCAGTCATCTTGCCCATGTGGTATGATTTGCATGTCTCAAGTGATTCAAAATCAAGTGAGTCCAAACGGTCCATTTGCATGGAGTTTCTTCATGCATATACACCAATAGACATGGTTCGCATGTCTCAAACTTTTCAAAAACGAGTGAGCCCAAAGATCCATCAACATGGAGCTTCTTCATGCGTTTTATACCGATATGACTTAAGTGGCAGTGCCACAAGTAGGTGGTACTATCATTACTATCTTTTGGCATGAACATGTGTATCACTACGATCGAGATTCAATAAACCATTCATTTTAGGCGTAAGACCATTGAAGGTATTATTCAAATAGACAAAGTAACCATTATTCTCCTTAAATGAATAACCGTATTGCGATAGACATAATCCAATCATGTCTATGCTCAACGCAAACACCAATCTCGATGGTAGAGGGAGCGTGCGATGCTTGATCATATCAACATTGGAAACACTTCCAACACATATCGTCAGCTCACCTTTAGCTAGTCTCCGTTTATTCCGTAGCTTTTATTTCGAGTTACTAACACTTAGTAACCGAACCGGTATCTAATACCCTGGTGCTACTAGGAGTACTAGTAAAGTACACATTAACATAATGTATATCCAATATACTTCTATCGACCTTGCCAGCCTTCTTATCTACCAAGTATCTAGGGTAATTCTGCTCCAGTGGCTGTTCCCTTTATTACAGAAGCACTCAGTCTCGGGTTTGGGTTCAACCTTGGGTTTCTTCACTAGGGCAGCAGCTGAATTGCGTTTCATGAAGTATCCCTTTGTTCCCTTGCCCTTCTTGAAACTAGTGGTTTCACCAACCATCAACAATTGATGCTCCTTCTTGATTTCTACTTTTGTGGTGTCAAACATCGCGAATATCTCAAGGATCATCATATATGTCCCTGATATATTATAGTTCATCACGAAGCTCTAGTAGCTTGGTGGTAATGACTTCGGAGAACCATCACTATTTCATCTGGAAGATCAACTCCCACTCGATTCAAGCGATTGTTGTACTCAGACAATCTGAGCACAAGTTCAACAATTGAGCTTTTCTCCCTTAGTTTGCAGGCTAAGAAAATCGTCGGAGGTCTTATACCTCTTGACATGGGCACGAGCCTGAAATCCCAATTTCAGCCCTCGAAACATCTCATATGTTTCACGACGTTTCAAAACGTCTTCGGTGCCTCAACTCTAAACCATTTAGCATTACGCACTGAACTATCATGTAGTTATCAAAAACGTGTATGTGAGATGTTCGCAACATCCACAGACGACGTTCGAGGTTCAGCACACTGAGTGGTGCATTAAGGACATAAACCTTCTATGAAGCAATGAGGACAATCCTCAGTTTACGGACCTAGTCCGCATAATTGCTACTATCAACTTTCAACTAAATTTTCTCTAGGAACATAACTAAACAGTAGAACTAAAGCGCGAGCTACGACATAATTTGCGAAGACCTTTGACTATGTTCAGGATAATTAAGTTCATCCTATGAACTCCCACTCAGATAGACATCCCTCTAGTCATCTAAGTGATTACATGATCCGAGTCAACTAGGCCGTGTCCGATCATCACGTGAGACGGACTAGTCATCATCGGTGAACATCTTCATGTTGATCGTATCTTCTATACCACTCATGCTCGACCTTTCGGTCTCTTGTGTTCCGAGGCCATGTCTGTACATGCTAGGCTCGTCAAGTCAACCTAAGTGTTTTGCGTGTGTAAATCTGTCTTACACCCATTGTATGTGAACGTAAGAATCTATCACACCCGATCATCACGTGGTGCTTCGAAACGACGAACTTTCGCAACGGTGCACAGTTAGGGGGAACACTTTCTTGAAATTTTAATGAGGGATCACCTTATTTACTACCGTCGTTCCAAGTAAACAAGATGCATAAACATGATAAACATCACATGCAATCAAATAGTGACATGATATGGCCAATATCATATTGCTCCTTTTGATCTTCATCTTCGGGGCTCCATGATTATCATCGTCACCGGCATGACACCATGATCTCCATCATCGTGTCTCCATGAAGTTGCCTCGCCAACTATTACTTCTACTACTACAGCTAACGGTTAGCAATAAAGTAAAGTAATTACATGACGTTTATGTTGACACGCAGGTCATAAATAAATTAAGACAACTCCTATGGCTCCTGCCGGTTGTCATACTCATCGACATGCAAGTCGTGATTCCTATTACAAGAACATGATCAATCTCATACATCACATATATCATTCATCACATCCTTTTGGCCATATCACATCACATAGCATACCCTGCAAAAACAAGTTAGACATCCTCTAATTGTTGTTTGCATGTTTTACGTGGCTGCTATGGGTTTCTAGCAAGAACGTTTCTTACCTACGCAAAAACCACAACGTGATATTCCAATTGCTATTTACCCTTCATAAGGACCCTTTTCATCGAATCCGATCCGACTAAAGTGGGAGAGACAGACACCCGCTAGCCACCTTATGCAAGTAGTGCATGTCAGTCGGTGGAACCAGTCTCACGTAAGAGTACGTGTAAGGTCGGTCCGGGCCGCTTCATCCCACAATGCCACCGAATCAAGATTGGACTAGTAATGGTAAGCATATTGAACAATATCAACACCCACAACTACTTTGTGTTCTACTCGTGCATAGAAACTACGCATAGACCTAGCTCATGATGCCACTGTTAGGGAACGTAGCATAAATTCAAAATTTTCCTACGTGTCACCAAGATCTATCTATGGAGTCATCTAGAAACGAGGGAGGAATGGATCTACATACCCTTGTAGATCGCGCGTAGAAGCGTTCAAGAGAACGGGGTTGATGGAGTCGTACTCGTGTGATCCAAATCACTGATGATCCTAGCACCGAACGGACGGCACCTCCGCGTTCAACACACGTACGGAGCAGCGACGTCTCCTCCTTATTGATCCAGCAAAGGGGGAGGAGAGGTTGATGGAGATCCAGTAGCACGACGGCGTGGTGGTGGAAGTAGCGGGATTCCAATAGGGCTTCGCCAAGCGCTGCAGGAGGAGGGAGATGTGTCATGGGAGGGAGAGGGAGGCGCCAGGGCTTAGGTATGGTTGCCCTCCCTTCTCCCCACTATATATAGGGCCAAGGGAGAGGGGGAGGGCACAGCCTTGCCCCTTCCTCCAAGGAAGGGTGCGGCCAAGGGGGGGAGGAGTCCATCCTCCCCAAGGCACCTCGGAGGTGCCTACCCCCTTTAGGACTCTCCCCTTTCCCTCTCTCTTGGCGCATGGGCCTCTTGGGGCTGGTGCCCTTGGCCCATATAGGCCAAGGCACACACCCTACAGCCCATGTGGCCCCCCGGGGCAGGTGGCCCCACCCGGTGGACCCCCGGGACCCTTCCGGTGGTCCCGGTACAATACCGGTGACCCCGAAACTTGTCCCGATGGCCGAAATAGCACTTCCTATATATAATTCTTTACCTCCGGACAATTCCAGAACTCCTCGTGACGTCCGGGATCTCATCCGGGACTCCGAACAACTTTCGGGTTACCGCATACTAATATGTCTATAACCCTAGCGTCACCGAACCTTAAGTGTGTAGACCCTACGGGTTCGGGAGACATGCAGACATGACCGAGATGACTCTCCGGTCAATAACCAACAGCGGGATCTGGATACCCATGTTGGCTCCCACATGTTCCACGATGATCTCATCGGATGAACCACGATGTCAAGGACTTAATCAATCCCGTATACAATTCCCTTTGTCTAGAGGTACGATACTTGCCCGAGATTCGATCGTCGGTATCCCGATACCTTGTTCAATCTAGTTACCGGCAAGTCTCTTTACTCATTCCGTAACACATCATCCCGTGATCAACTCCTTGATCACATTGTGCACATTATGATGATGTCCTACCGAGTGGGCCCAGAGATACCTCTCCGTTTACACGGAGTGACAAATCCCAGTCTCGATTCGTGCCAAGTCAATAGACACTTTCGGAGATACCTATGGTGTACCTTTATAGCCACCTAGTTACGTTGTGACATTTGGCACACCCAAAGCACTCCTACGGTATCCGGGAGTTGCACAATCTCATGGTCTAAGGAAATGATACTTGACATTAGAAAAGCTTTAGCATACGAACTACATGATCTTGTGCTAGGCTTAGGATTGGGTCTTTGTCCATCACATCATTCTCCTAATGATGTGATCCCGTTATCAATGACATCCAATGTCCATGGTCAGGAAACCGTAACCATCTATTGATCAACGAGCTAGTCAACTAGAGGCTTACTAGGGACATGGTGTTGTCTATGTATCCACACATGTATCTGAGTTTCCTATCAATACAATTCTAGCATGGATAATAAACGATTATCATGAACAAGGAAATATAATAATAACTAATTTATTATTGCCTCTAGGGCATATTTCCAACAATATATGTGATGTATGAGATGTTCATGCTATTGTAATAGGAATCACGACTTGCATGTCGATGAGTATGACAACCGGCAGGAGCCATAGGAGTTGTCTTTATTTTTTGTATGACCTACGTGTCATTGAGAAACACCATGTAAATTACTTTACTTTATTGCTAAACGTGTTAGCCATAGTAGTAGAAGTAATAGTTGGCGAGAAACTTCATGGAGACACGATGATGGAGATCATGATGATGGAGATCATGGTGTCATGCCGGTGACAAGATGATCATGGAGCCCCAAGATGGAGATCAAAGGAGCTATGTGATATTGGCCATATCATGTCACTATTATTATTTGATTGCATGTGATTTTTATCATGTTTTTGCATCTTGTTTACTTAGAACGACGGTAGTAAATAAGATGATCCCTCATAATAATTTCAAGAAAGTGTTCCCCCTAACTGTGCACCGTTGCAACAGTTCGTTGTTTCGAAGCACCACGTGATGATCGGGTGTGATAGATTCCAACGTTCACATACAACGGGTGTAAGACAGATTTACACATGCAAACACTTAGGTTGAGTTGACGAGCCTAGCATGTACAGACATGGCCTCGGAACACAGAAGACCGAAAGGTCAAGCATGAGTCGTATAGAAGATACGATCAACATGAAGATGTTCACCGATGTTGACTAGTCCGTCTCACGTGATGATCGGACACGGCCTAGTTAGCTCAGATCGTGTTATACTTAGATGACTGGAGGGATGTCTATCTGAGTGGGATTTCATTGAATAATTTGATTTAGATGAACTTAATTATCATGAACTTAGTCTAAAATCTTTACAACATGTATTATAGATCAAATGGCCAACGTTGTCCTCAACTTCAATGCGTTCCTAGAGAAAACCAAGCTGAAAGACGATGGCAGCAACTATACGGACTGGGTCTGGAACCTGAGGATCATCCTCATAGCTGCCAAGAAAGATTATGTCCTACAAGCACCGCTAGGTGAAGCACCTGTTCTCCCTGCAGAATAAGACGTTATGAACGCTTGGCAGACACGTACCGATGA
This sequence comes from Triticum dicoccoides, assembly GCF_002162155.2. NCBI lineage: Eukaryota > Viridiplantae > Streptophyta > Magnoliopsida > Poales > Poaceae > Triticum > Triticum dicoccoides. The sequence goes on along the minus strand of NC_041390.1, from coordinate 560,385,437 downwards.
TTACTCCCTCGTTCAGTGCGGCATGCTTTACAGCTTAGAACCGGGGCTCCAAAAGCGTTTCGAGAGACACTGAGCATATGAGATGTTCGAAGAGCTGAAAATGGTTTTTCAAGCTCATGCCCGGGTCGAGAGATATGAAGTCTTCGACAAGTTCTTCAGCTGTAAGATGGAGGAAAATAGTTCTGTCAGTGAGCACATACTCACTATGTTAGGGTTACATAACCGCTTGACTCAGCTGGGAGTTAATCTCCAGGATGACGCGGTCATTGACAGAATCCTTCAGTCGCTTCCACTGAGCTACAAGAGCTTTGTGATGACCTTCAATATGCAGGGGATGGAAAAGACCATTCCTGAAGTATTTGCAATGCTAAAATCAGCAGAGGTAGAAGTCAAAAAGGAACATCAAGTGTTGATGGTGAATAAAACCACTAAGTTCAAAAAGGGCAAGGGTAAGAAGAACTTCAAGAAGGACGGCAAGGGAGTTGCCGCACCCGGTAAGCAAGCTGCCGGGAAGAAGCCAAAGAATGGACCCAAGCCCGAGACTGAGTGCTTTTATTGCAAGGAAAGTGGTCACTGGAAGCGGAACTGTCCCAAATACTTAGCGGACAAGAAGACCGGCAAAACGAAAGGTATATGTGATATACATGTAATTGATGTGTACCTTACCAGTACTCGTAGTAGCTCCTGGGTATTTGATACGGGTGCAGTTGCTCACATTTGTAACTCAAAGCAGGAGCTGCGGAATAAGCGGAGACTGGCGAAGGACGAGGTGACGATGCGCGTCGGGAATGGTTCCAAGGTCGATGTGATCGCCGTCGGCACGCTACCTCTACATTTGCCTACGGGATTAGTTTTGAACCTCAATAATTGTTATTTAGTGCCAAGTTTGAGCATGAACATTGTATCAGGATCTCGTATAATACGAGATGGCTACTCATTTAAATCCGAGAATAATGGTTGTTCTATTTATATGAGAGATATGTTTTATGGTCATGCTCCGATGGTGAATGGTTTATTCTTAATGAATCTCGAGCGTAATGCTACACATATTCATAGTGTGAGTACCAAAAGATGTAAGGTTGATAATGATAGTCCCACATACTTGTGGCACTGCCGCCATGGTCACATAGATGTCAAACGCATGAAGAAGCTCCATGCAGATGGACTTTTAGAGTCTCTTGATTACGAATCATTTGACACGTGCGAACCATGCCTCATTGGTAAAATGACCAAGACTCCGTTCTCAGGAACAATGGAGCGAGCAACCAACTTATTGGAAATCATACATACTGATGTGTGCGGTCCAATGAGTGTTGAGGCTCGCGGTGGCTATCATTATGTTCTCACCCTCACTGATGACTTGAGTAGATATGGGTATGTCTATTTAATGAAACACAAGTCTGAGACCTTTGAAAGGTTCAAGGAATTTCAGAGTGAGGTTGAGAATCAACATGACAGGAAAATCAAGTTCCTGCGATCAGATCATGGAGGAGAATACTTGAGTCACGAATTTGGCACACACTTAAGAAAATGTGGAATAGTTTCACAACTGACGCCGCCTGGAACACCTCAGCGTAATGGTGTGTCCGAACATCGTAATCGCGCTCTATTAGATATGGTGCGATCTATGATGTCTCTTACCGATTTACCGCTATCATTTTGGGGCTATGCTTTAGAGACTGCCGCATTCACTTTAAATAGGGCTCCGTCGAAATCCGTTGAGATGACACCGTATGAATTATGGTTTGGAAAGAAACCTAAGCTGTCATTTCTAAAAGTTTGGGGATGCGATGCTTATGTCAAGAAACTTCAACCTGAAAAGCTCAAACCCAAGTCGAAAAAATGCGTCTTCATAGGATACCCTAAAGAAACTATTGGGTATACCTTCTACCTCAGATCCGAAGGCAAGATCTTTGTTGCCAAGAATGGATCCTTTCTAGAGAAAGAGTTTCTCTCGAAAGAAGTAAGTGGGAGGAAATTAGAACATGATGAAGTATTACCTCTTGAACCGGAAAGTGGCGCAACTCAGGAAAATATTCCTATGGTGCCTGCACCAATTAGAGAGGAAGTTAATGATGATGATCAAGATACTTCTGATCAAGCTCCTACTGAAATTCGAAGGTCCACAATGACACGTTCCGCACCAGAATGGTACGGCAACCCTGTCTTGGAAATCATGTTGTTAGACAACGGTGAACCTTCGAACTATGAAGAAGCGATGGCGGGCCCGGATTCCGACAAATGGCTAGAAGCCATGAAATTCGCGATAGGATCCATGTATGAAAACGAAGTATGGACTTTGACTGACTTGCCCGTTGAGCAGCGAGCCATAGAAAATAAATGGATCTTTAAGAAGAAGACGGACGCGGATGGTAATGTGACCATCTATAAAGCTCGGCTTGTCGCTAAGGGTTATCGACAAGTTCAAGGGGTTGACTACGATGAGACTTTCTCACCGGTAGCGAAGCTGAAGTCCGTCCGAATCATGTTAGCAATTGCCGCATTCTATGATTATGAGATATGGCAAATGGACGTAAAAACGGCATTCCTTAATGGTTTCCTTAAGGAAGAATTGTATATGATGCAGCCGAAAGGTTTTGTCGATCCTAAGAATGCTGACAAGGTGTGCAAGCTCCAACGCTCGATATATGGGCTGGTGCAAGCATCTCGGAGTTGGACCATTCGCTTTGATGAGATGATCAAAGCGTTTGGGTTTATGCAGACTTATGGAGAAGCCTGCATTTACAAGAAAGTGAGTGGGAGCTCTGTAGCATTTCTCATATTATATGTAAATGACATACTTTTGATGGGAAATGATATAGAGCTTTTGGACAGCATTAAGGCCTACTTGAATAAGAGTTTTTCAATGAAGGACCTTGGAGAAGCTGCTTATATATTAGACATCAAGATCAATAGAGATAGATCCAGACGCCTCATAGGTCTTTCACAAAGCACATACCTTTATAAGATATTGAAGAAGTTCAATATGGATCAGTCTAAGAAGGGGTTCTTGCCTGTGTTGCAAGGTGTGAAATTGAGCTCAGCTCAATGTCCGACCACGACAGAAGATATAGAAGAGATGAGTGTCATCCCCTATGCCTCAGCCATAGGGTCTATTATGTATGCCATGCTGTGTACCAGACCTGATGTAAACCTTGCCGTAAGTTTGGTAGGTAGGTACCAAAGTAATCCCGGCAAGGAACACTGGACAGTGGTCAAGAATATCCTGGAGTACCTGAAAAGGACTAAGGAAATATTTCTCGTTTATGGAGGTGACGAAGAGCTCATCGTAAAGGGTTATGTCGACGCTAGCTTCGACACAGATCTGGATGACTCTAAGTCACAAACCGGATACGTGTATATTTTGAATGGTGGGGCAGTAAGCTGGTGCAGTTGCAAGCAGAGCGTCGTGGTGGGATCTACATGTGAAGCGGAGTACATGGCAGCCTCGGAGGCAGCGCATGAAGCAATTTGGGTTAAGGAGTTCATCACCGACCTAGGAGTCATACCCAATGCGTCGGGGCCGATCAAACTCTTCTGTGACAACACTGGAGCTATTGCACATGCCAAGGAGCCCAGGTTTCACAAGAAGACCAGGCACATCAAGCGTCGCTTCAACTCCATCCGTGAAAATGTTCAAGATGGAGACATAGATATTTGTAAAGTACATACGGACCTGAATGTAGCAGATCCGTTGACTAAACCTCTCCCTAGAGCAAAACATGATCAACACCAGAATTCCATGGGTGTTCGATTCATCACAATGTAACTAGATTATTGACTCTAGTGCAAGTGGGAGACTGTTGGAAATATGCCCTAGAGGCAATAATAAAAGGATTATTATTATATTTCCTTGTTCATGATAATTGTCTTTTATTCATGCTATAACTGTGTTATTCGGAAATCGTAATACATGTGTGAATACATAGACACCAACATGTCCCTAGTAAGCCTCTAGTTGACTAGCTCGTTGATCAACAGATAGTCATGGTTTCCTGACTATGGACATTGGATGTCATTGATAACGAGATCACATTATTAGGAGAATGATGTGATGGACAAGACCCAATCCTAAACATAGCACAAGATCGTATAGTTTGTTTGCTAGAGTTTTTCCAGTGTCAAGTATCTTTTCCTTAGACCATGAGATCGTGTAACTCCCGGATACCGTAGGAGTGCTTTGGGTGTACCAAACGTCACAACGTAACTGCGTGACTATAAAGGTATACTACGGGTATCTCTGAAAGTGTCTGTTGGGTTGACACGGATCAAGACTGGGATTTGTCACTCCGTATGACGGAGAGGTATCTCTGGGCCCACTCGGTAATGCATCATCATAATGAGCTCAAAGTGACCAAGTGTCTGGTCACGGGATCATGCATTACGGTACGAGTAAAGTGACTTGCCAGTAACGAGATTGAACGAGGTATTGGGATACCGACGATCGAATCTCGGGCAAGTAACGTACCGATTGACAAAGGGAATTGTATACGGGGTTGCTTGAATCCTCGACATCGTGTTTCATTCGATGAGATCATCAAGGAGCATGTGGGAGCCAACATGGGTATCCAGATCCCGCTGTTGGTTATTGACCGGAGAGCCATCTCGGTCATGTCTACATGTCTCCCGAACCCGTAGGGTCTTCACACTTAAGGTTCGGTGACGCTAGGGTTGTAGAGATATGAATATGCAGTAACCTGAAAGTTGTTCGGAGTCCTGAATGAGATCCCGGACGTCACAAGGAGTTCCGGAATGGTCCGGAGGTGAAGAATTATATATAGGAAGTGCAGTTTCGGCCATCGGGAGAGTTTCGGGGGTCACCGGTATTGTACCGGGACCACCGGATGGGTCCCGGGGGTCCACCGGGTGGGACCACCCATCCCGGAGGGCCCCATGGGCTGAAGTGGGGAGGTGAACCTGCCCATAGTGGGCTGGTGCGCCCCCTTGGCCCACCCCCTGCGCCTAGGGTTGGAAACCCTAGGGTGGGGGGGGGGGCGCCCCACTTGCCTTGGGGGCCACTCCACCCTTGGCCGCCCCCCCTTGGGGAGCCTATATAAAGGGGGGAGGGAGGGGCAGCCGCACACTTGACTCTTGGTGCCTCCCTCTCCCCTGCTACACCTCTCCCTCTCGTAGTAGAACGGCGAAGCCCTGCTGCGGTGACCTCTGCATCCACCATCACGCCGTCGTGCTGCTGGATCTTCATCAACCTCTCCTTCCCCCTTGCTAGATCAAGAAGGAGGAGACGTCACGCTGACCGTACATGTGTTGAACACGGAGGTGCCGTCCATTCGGCGCTAGGATCTCCGGTGATTTGGATCACGTCGAGTACGACTTCCTCATCCCCGTTCTTTGAACGCTTCCGCGCGTGATCTACAAAGGTATGTAGATGCAATCCGATCACTCGTTGCTAGATGAACTCATAGATGCATCTTGGTGAAACCGTAGGAATTTTTTTTTCTGCAACGTTCCCCAACAAGGTGTTGGTCAACCGAGTGGTCCAGCTCATTCGCGACAGGTTCACTGGTATGGATCTCTTGGAGGTCTTCCTTCAGCGGCGCATCCAGCCCCTCCAAGCCCGAGACCACCCGATGTGGATGTATTCGAGTCTAGAAGATTCCACTCGGATCCACCCGGAGGAGGTCGATGACGACACACTGGAGAAGTGGCTGTCGAGCATTACAGGGAACAAGGACAATCCCAGAGGAGCCAGGAGAGTTCCCCCATTCGACCAGTCGCGTGCACCAGAGCAGGTCTGATTCCGAGTTTTTGCTTGTAATCTGAATTCACTCGCGCAGCTGTCTGTATTGTCTCGACTGACTTTGTTCTCCCTGCTTTCTTTCAGGCCATTATTGAAATGTATTCGATACCCAACGGGGAGCAAGAGGAAGCTCTGGAAGGCGAGGCGAGTGGTGGCGAAAGTGGCGAGTGGACTTCCGATGGTGAAGGGGATGGAGAAAGAGACGACTCAAGTGACGGGGAAGAAGTCGAGTCGCCTCCTCACACAGAGAGGCGATCCAAGCTTGACCAAGAACGGCCGAGTGCCCGCGACAAGGCAACTGCTCAGGCTGGTCAGTCTTCGAAGCGTCCTCGGATCTCTTCACCGACTCCGACTGAGAAGGCGCCAAAGCACCCCAAAGTTGCAGAGCCGAAGACTCGGAAGGCGCTGTCAAAAATCAAGATCGATATCCCTGTCGCCTCCGCGTGAGTGTCTCTCCTTGTATTCATTCGACGCTCTGTGCTGTTTGTTTTTCTTGTTTTAACTGGACGAACTTTGGAATTGTCAGCGCTGCCACTTCCGGGCCTTAGCTTACAGGGATGATGATGAGGTGATGGAGGATGCGGTCACTTCTAATCCGGGTATGATTCCTGCCATACTATCTTTCTTCGGCCGATTCAACTGCGTTGTGCATTATTGGGTGACGTGATTTTGGCAATTTGAACTTTGCGCAGCTCCCAACATTATTGACCTCCCTGATGATGATGAAGATCCTGAGAGGTCTTTGACGAGGAAGAGTAGGCGAGCTCCTGTAAGTGAGGCGCTACAGTCGACGCCAAGGGAGGAACCAGTCGTGCAGGACACTGGTGACGTCAATCGGGGTTCTGTTACCTTCGCGGAGCCCTTGTCGAGTGCCTTGCCTTCTTCTTCGACTGCTCAGGCCCCTGTCGACCCGCCTTCAGTTTTTGCGACCCATCATGTCCCAGAGGATGAGGTGAATGCTGCTAGGGAAGCCATACGCCAGGCAGCATTATGATGGAGAAGATGAAGATGGTGCGGGACGCCAGCCAAGCCGCCTATGATGCTAGCTCGGCTCTCCAGAGCAACGTTCAGGTTAGACGGCTATCTGAAGATTCTTTCCGTAAATCTTTGCATCTGTACACCCACTAGGTGCGTCGATTGAAGTTTTGGACTAGTGGGGGCACGCTGAGTGCATCCACTGGGTGTAGTCCCCGAGGCTACGGCGGACTGCTGGTAGTCGACTGTAGTCTTTGTATTTTGCCGAATGTATAGACCAAACTGGTAGTTTGTCTCTTCCACTCGACTTCGGCGGGCCGGTCGAGTGGGATCAAAACCGGTGGGGGCACGCTAAGTGCACCCACTGGGTGTAGTCCCCGAGACTACGGTGGACTACTGGCAGTCGACTGTAGTCTGAATTCTATTTTCTTTCTCTCTCTCTCTTTTTTGAACTCGACTTCGGCGGGCCGGTCGAGTGGGATCAGAACCGGTGGGGGCACGTTAAGTGCACCCACTGGGTGTAGTCCCCGAGACTATGGTGGACTGCGGGCAGTCGACCGTAGTCTTAGTATTTATTGTCTTTGTTGTTTTTTGCTGTAAAAATAACTTCTCCCCTTTGATTTCAGAAATCTTGCGATCTTGGAGCTCGCTTGGCTGACTTGGAGAAGCAGCAGATTCAACTGAATCTTGATTTGGAGCTGGCCAGGACAGAGCTGCAAAAGGCCAGAGACGGCGCCACAGGTAAGAAGATTTTGTCGACTGGTTAGTTTTAGGCTTGAGTACTCTTCCGCTATTTCCGAATCAATCATCATTTCTTTGCAGAAAAACTGAGAGAAGCTCTGGCGAAGAAGGATCAGGATTTGGATGCTGCTCATAAGGAGGCTGACGACAAGACCGCTCTGGCCGAACAGAAGCTGGCTTCGGTCGGCCAGTTAGAAGAAGAGAACACCAGGCTGAAGACCGCTCTGAATGAAGCCAACAGGGAGTGTACACGCTGGAAGAAGGATAACCTACATTTTAACGAAAAGATGGAAGGCATCGCTCGCAGGAGGGACGACATGGAGAGCTACCTGAGGAGCCTTGCCAAGAAGTTGTACATCAAGCTTGAAGGTGCACATTTAGTTCCGACTGGTGTTTTTTGTGTCGACTCAGTGTATGAAAATTGACTTATCCTTGGATCGTGAATGCAGAGTTTTGCCAGAACTTTGAAGAGGAGACTGGGCGGATCGAACCAGGTTTGGATCCAATCAACTCTCCCATGAAAGATGAAACTGCCATGAATTTGCTCCGACTGGAATCTCGCATCGACGGTGCCGTGGACTACTTGGCTCGACTGAAGGTCGCCATGTCACGGATCGACCCGGCACTTTGGCCAGAGGCTACGCTCCAAAACTATCTCGAGTCTCTGATGACTCGGCTTAACGGAATCCCTGACCGAGTGCAGGAGTGGAAGAAGTCTTCTGCTCGGTGTGGCGCTGATGTGGCTCTGTCCTTGGTTCGTGTCCACTGCAAGGAGGTGCGACAAGACAAGCTGGCAGCAATCAAGGTCGCCAACACCCAGAAGCATGACTTTCGAACCTTTATGGAGACTTTCATCGCTGCAGCCACACGGATAGCCGACGGCGTCGACCTGGATGAGTTCGTCGAGCCTGCCAGCCCTCCTCCCGCGGAGTGAACAAACTCTTATGTCCCACCTTAAATTTGCCTCGGAATGCCGACTGCTTTTTGTAACCGTTAAACTTCTTCGGGCTGCATGCCCGAGTACTTCGATCTGTGGTATGGAACCTTTAGAATTTATCTAAAGTTGGTTTACCGTTGAATATCTTTATGAATCTCCTGCTGAGTGAACCCATTCTTCATTCGAGACAACTTTTACACTCACAGCGTAGTTCCGAAGGAGAGGGAAGCAGTCGACCCATGTCTTGTATTTGTGGCGAAGCTCCCCAAGGGAAGGTGGCTGTCGACCCACACCCTGTTACTGCAGAGTGGGACGGAGCGCATATTGTATTTGTGGCGAAGCTTTCCAGGAGAAGGTGGCGGTCGACCCACACCCTGTTACTGCAGAGTGGGACGGAGCGCACATTGTATTTGTGGCGAAGCTCTCCAGGAGAAGGTGGTGATCGACCCACACCCTGTTACTGCAGAGTGGGACGGAGCGCACATTGTATTTTTGGCGAAGCTCTCCAGGAGAAGGTGGCAGTCGACCCGCCCCTCGTCATCCTTGAGGATTGAGATGTGTTTCGTACTTAGGCGAGTACCAGACTGCAACTAAGCCCCCGAGTGGGAGGATCGCTCTTCACTCGGTAGGATTTTTTCAAACTTAGGCGAGTGCCTGACTGTAGCTAAGTCTTTAAGTGGGAGAACTTAGGCGAGTACTGGACTGCAGCTAAGCCCCCGAGTGGGAGGATTGCTCTCCACTCGGTAGGATTCTTTCAAACTTAGGCGAGTGCCTGACTGCAGCTAAGTCTTCTAGTGAGAGGACTTAGGCAAGTACTGGACTGCAGCTAAGCCCCCGAGTGGGAGGATTGCTCTCCACTCGGTAGGATTTTTTCAAACTTAGGCGAGTGCCTGACTGCAGCTAAGTCTTCTAGTGAGAGGACTTAGG
>NC_041390.1:560365675-560375788 GCF_002162155.2 Triticum dicoccoides | reverse complement strand
CTCGGTAGGATTTTTTCAAACTTAGGCGAGTGCCTGACTGCAGCTAAGTCTCCAAGCGAGAGAACTTAGGCGAGTAATGGACTGCAGCTAAGCCCCCAAGTGGGAGGATTGCTCTCCACTCGGTAGGATTTTTTCAAACTTAGGCGAGTGCCTGACTGCAGCTAAGTCTCCAAGCGAGAGAACTTAGGCGAGTACTGGACTGCAGCTAAGCCCCCGAATGGGAGGATTGTTCTCCACTCGGTAGGATTTTTTTCAAACTTAGGCGAAACGGATTCGCAGCTAAGCCCCCGAGTGGGAGGATGGCTCGCCACTCGGTAGGAAACTGTTTTTACAAACTTAGGCGAAGCGGATTCGCAGCTAAGCCACCCACTGGGGGATTTCTTACGCAAACAAAAACAATAATAATCACTGGGAAAATTATAAAGCTCTTGTCTTTGATAAATAAACTACAGGAGTTTTTCTTATTACATCTCATCCGAGTGAGAATTCAAGTATAAAAGGGGCGGAGTAGCTCCACATTCCAGGCTCGTGGCTCATCAATCTGGCGATCGACATTGTAGAGGTGGTATGCTCCATTGTGGAGGACTCTGGTGACTATGAAGGGGCCTTCCCAAGTAGGAGCAAGCTTGTGTGGTTTCTGCTGATCCACTCGAAGGAATAAGTCTCCTTCTTGGAAGGCTCGGCTCTTCACGTTTCTGGCATGGAATCGACGCAAGTCTTGCTGATAGATGGTCGATCGGATCAGGGCCATTTCTCTTTCTTCCTCTAGGAGGTCGACTGCGTCCTGCCGGGCTTGTTCCATTTCATCTTCTGAGTAGAGCTCGACTCTGGGAGCGTTGTGAAGCAGGTCACCCGGTAAGACTGCCTCGGCTCTGTAGACCAGAAAGAATGGGGTTCTTCCGGTCGACCGATTCGGGGTTGTCCTCAATCCCCAAAGGACTGATGGAAGCTTGTCGACCCATGCACCTGCTGCGTGCTTGAGATCGCGCATCAATCGGGGTTTTAGTCCTTTGAGATATAGGCCGTTTGCCCTTTCTGCTTGTCCATTCGACTGGGGGTGAGCGACTGAAGCATAGTCAACCCGAATGCCCTGAGAGGCGCAGAAGGCCCTGAATTTGTCGGAATCAAAGATTGACGATGATGTTGTGTGGGACTCCATATCTGAATATCAACTCTTTGATGAAACTGATAGCGGTGCAAGCGTCAAGATTCTTGATAGGCTTGGCTTCAATCCATTTGGTGAACTTGTCGACTGCTACCAGCACATGAGTGAAGCCGCTCCTGCCTGTTCTCAGTGGCCCAACCATGTCTAGCCCCCAAACAGCGAAGGGCCAGACGAGTGGAATGGTTTTCAGGGCTGACGCGGGCTTGTGCGGCATATTGGAGTAATACTGACACCCTTCACATTTGTCGACTATCTCTTTAGCCATCTCATTGGCCCTTGGCCAATAGAACCCCGTTCGGTATGCTTTAGCCACAATGGTCCGAGAGGACGCATGATGACCACAGGTCCCCGAGTGGATATCGTTAAGGATCATCTGACCTTCTTCTGATGTGATACACTTCTGGCCGACCCCAGTCGCGCTTTCCCTATATAACTGTCCTTTTATGACTGTAAAGGCCTTGGATCGACGGACGATCTGTCGAGCCTCTTCCTCGTCTTCTGGGAGTTCTTTCCTTAGGATGTACGCGATGTACGATTCTGTCCAGACGGGAGTGATAACCAGCACTTCCATTATTAGATCGACTACAGCTGGAACTTCAACTCCAGTCGGATCTGTGGCGCTTTTTGGCTGCGGGGCCTCTTCCGTGAAGGGATCCTCCTGGACTGATGGTGCGTGGATGTGTTCCAAAAACACATTGCTGGGAATGGCTTCTCTTTTGGAACCTATTTTTGCCAAATCATCAGCTGCTTGATTTTTCAGTCAGGGTATGTGATGAAGCTCTAACCCCTCGAATTTCTTCTCCAGCTTTCTCACTGCGTTGCAATAACCAGTCATGGCTGGACTTCTGACATCCCATTCCTTCATTACCTGATTAACCACCAAACCTGAGTCGCCATAGACCATGAGGCGACGGACGCCGAGTGAGATGGCCATGCGCAATCCATATAAAAGTGCTTCATATTCTGCCTCATTATTGGAGGAATCAAAATGGATTTGAAGAACATATCTGAGTTTTTATCTCCTCTGGGGAGACCAACACCACTCCGGCACCGGAACCACTCAGCATATTGGAGCCGTCGAAAAACATAGTCCAATGCTCCGAGTGAATCTGAGTCGGCAGCTGCTGTTCAATCCACTCGGCGATGAAATCTGCGATTGCTTGGGACTTGATAGCTTTCTTTGCCTCAAACTTGATATCAAGGGGAAGGAGTTCAATCGCCCATTTTGCCACTCGACCAGTTGCATCCCTGTTATGCAGGATCTCTGATAATGGAGCATCGCTGACGACTGTAATGGAATGATCAGATAAGTAGTGAGCAACTTTCTTAGTGGTCATATAAATCCCATACACAAGCTTCTGATAGTGAGGATATCTCTGCTTCGATGGGGTCAAGACTTCAGAAATATAATATACTGGGCGCTGAACTTTGAAGGTTTTCCCTTCTTCTTCCCGCTCGACCGTAAGTACCGTACTGACGACTTGTCCTGTGGCTGCAATGTAAAGTAGCAAAGGCTCTTTGCTGATTGGGGCAGCAAGCTCCGGCTGGGTGGAGAGCAGAGCTTTGAGCTCTACAAATGCTGCATCAGCTTCAGGAGTCCACTCGAACTTGTCGGACTTCTTCATCAATCCGTAAAGAGGTAATGCCTTTTCACCGAGACGAGATATGAATCGACTTAGGGCGGCCAAACAACCAGTAAGCTTCTGGACGTCGTGCACTCGCACAGGGCTTTTCATTCGGAGTATAGTGCCAACTTTTTCTGGATTGGCGTCGATTCCCCGTTCGGAAACGAGAAAGCCGAGTAACTTTCCGCCAGGGACTCCGAATGTACACTTTGATGGATTAAGCTTGATATCATACCTCCTGAGATTCGCAAAGGTTTCAGCAAGGTCAGTCAGTAGGTCGGAACCCTTCTGTGACTTGACCACAATATCATCCATGTATGCTTCCATGTTCCGACTGATTTGAGTGAGCAAACACTTCTGAATCATCCTCATGAATGTGGCTCCGGCATTCTTGAGGCCGAACGGCATGGTAACATAACAGAAGCACCCGAATGGAGTGATGAAAGCTGTCTTGATCTCGTCAGGTCCATACAGACGGATCTGATGGTACCCGAAATAGGCGTCTAAGAAAGACAGTCGCTCACATCCCGCAGTCGAGTCGACTATCTGGTCGATGCGGGGGAGAGGAAAATGATCTTTCGGGCAGGCCCGATTGATATGTTTAAAGTCGATGCACATGCGAAGTGACTTGTCCTTCTTGGGGACCATGACAACGTTGGCGAGCCACTCGGAGTGGTAGATTTCTCGGATGAACTCCGCTGCTGAGAGCCGAGCCACCTCTTCGCCAATAGCTTTTCTCTTTTGGATGGCGGACCGTCGAAGATGTTCCTTGACAGGTTTTACTTTTGAGTCGACTCTCAGGCGATGCTCAGCCAGCTCCCTGGGAACACCAGGCATGTCAGAAGGCTTCCATGCGAAGATGTCCCAGTTCTCACGGAGGAACTGGACGAGCGCTTCTTCCTATTTGGAGTCGAGTGTTGTCGAGATATGAGTCGGGCGGCGCTGGGGTCGGTCGGGTGGATGTGAGCTGTCTTCGTGTCGCCGGTCGACTGGAAAGCTGACTCTGTAGCGGGCTTCTTGGCTCGCAACAGATCACTCGGGTCTGCAGTCTTCTGGTATTCCTGCAACTCCACCACTGCCATCTGTGCGTCGGCGATCTTCGAACCCTTCTGAAAACATTCTTCCGCTTTCTTCCGATTTCCCGTAATGGTGATCACACCTTTGGGGCCAGGCATCTTCAATTTGAGATACACGTAACATGGTCGGGCCATGAAGTGTGCATAAGCCGGCCTGCCTAAAATAGCATGATAAGCACTCTGGAAGTCTACAACTTCAAATGTCAACTTTTCTTTGCGGTAATTCTTGGAATCGCCGAAAACCACATCAAGAGCAATCTGGCCGAGTGATTCAGCCTTCTTCCCAGGAATGACTCTATGGAAACTCATGTTGCTGGCACTGAGTCTAGACATCGGAATGCCCATCCCCTTCAACGTCTCAGCGTATAATATATTCAAACCACTGCCACCATCCATCAAGACTTTGGTCAGTCGAGTGCCTTCAACAACTGGGTCGACCACCAAAGCTTGCCTCCCAGGGGTGGCGATGTGCGTTGGGTAGTCGGACTGGTCGAATGTTATGGCAGTCTAAGACCATTTCAGCTAACTAGGTGTCGCCGGAGCGACCATATTCACCTCTCGGTTAATAACTCTCAGTCGACTTTTGCTCTCAACATCAGCAAAAATCATCAGGGTGGAATTGACTTGAGGGTATCCGTCATCACTGTCCTCTTTGTCCTCGACCTTGCCTGACTCCTTTTCCTTACCCTTGGGCTGCTTGCCCTGGAACTGCTGGATCAAGAGTCGACACTACCGAGTGGTATGTTTCGGGTAAATAAAATTACCTTCTTCATCTTTCTTCGTGTGGACGAGACATGGTAAGTCCAACACATCATTTCCCTCCTGGTCTTTAACCTTTTGGGGGTTCCAAGGCCCTTTAGGTTTCCCTTTAGACTTTCCTTGGGCCAAAGCTAAAGCTTCCCCGGGAGTCGCTGGCTCGGCCTTCCGCTTTTGCTTCCGATTGGAATTGCCTCCGGTTTCTTGGACGACCGACTTGAGGTTGCCACTCCTGAGTCGATCCTCATCTTCACCATTGGCGTACTTGGTGGCAATCTCCATCATCCGATTCAGGGACATATCTCCGGTTTGACCAAATTTCAAATTCAGTTCTCTGTACTTGACGCCTTCCTTGAAGGCACAAACTGCTTGGTGGTCAGGCACATTCTCCACTGAGTGATGTAACGTGATCCATATCTGGATGTAATCCTTCAAAGTTTCATTCGGCTTTTGCACACAGGACCGCAGTTCCGTCAGTCCTGCCGGTCGCTTGCATGTGCCTTCAAACGTTGTGACGAACACTCGGGAGAGATCTTCCCAAGTGTAAATGCTGGTAGGTGCTAACTGGTTTAGCCACGCTCTCGCCGAGCCCTCCAACATGAGAGGCAGGTGCTTCATGGCCACTTCATCATTGCCGCCGCCAATCTGGACGGCCACTCGGTAGTCCTCAAGCCAAGTATCGGGCTTGGACTCGCCAGTGAACTTACTGACTCCAGTCGCCAACCTAAAATTGGGAGGAATCACAGTAGCCCTGATGGCTCTACTAAAGCACTCTGGCCCCGAAACATGTACTCTGCTGCTGGCGGGCGCGTCTCTGTCGTGGCCCTCTCGGTGAGCCCTATTCCTGTCGACCAGACCTTGGACGAGGATGGATCTCGCGTCAAAGCCTGGCCCACTGGGGTCGACTGGAATCCTTCGCCCATCACTGTGAGGGCGCCTGTCATCCTGCTGGCGAGGCACATACGACCCGCTCTGCGGGGGAGGCGTGGGCACTCGACGTCGACCACCACGATCGACTCGGTGATCATACTGCTCATGGTTCCCATACTGGTCACGCCGGTCTCCACGTCCCTCACGCCTCGGGGGCGATCTCGGGCTGTGAGCCGACTGGACTGTGTCCGCGGTAACGGATCTGCTGTGAATTCTGTTTCGCGATTGAGAAACAGCAGAATTCTGATCTCCTGCTGCTCGGAGTAACGCTCTGATCTGCAGCAAGCCTCTGCCAGCCTCCGACTGGGAAGGCTGAATCGACTCCGCTATGCAGGCCGCAGCTGCTAAATTCTGAATTGGAGTCCGATATACCTGCGGGGGCGGGAAGAGCTGACGTCGACTGGATTTGGGAACCCGTTGTCGCGCACGCTCGTTGAGTGCTCGCTGGAGGTTCTCCAGTCGAGTGCGCTCGGCCAAGTTTGCCAGGCGCGCGTCCTCCAAGGCACGAGCCTCGGGGGTTTCTCCAACGATAGGAGTGTGCAGCGCATCCATGTTCCGGCGGCGAAGTTCTTCTCTCTGCAGCGACGTGAGAGGCTCGGGAAGATACTCCTCATGGGGACACAACGGGTCGCCTTCTCCCGTGCCTCCGTCGGTGCGGGTAAAACCGGGGGGACTGGGCGGCCCATCGACCATCAGAACCTCCGCCGTCGGATCGCTGCTGTCGCACTCAGATGCAGTCTCTTCGGAGCCAGTCGACAGGTCGAACAGGCCGTAGAGGGATTCGTCAGGCTCGATCACCACGACTTGAGGGGTGGCCGACTGACGGGCCACCGCGTGTCTCACCCACCGCTGAAGTCTCGACCGACCAGAGCGCTTGCGCAACGGGAAACGGGGAGGGAGGACAGCACAGGAGCCGACCGGTAGGAGGTCGACGGTTGCCGCAGGAGAATGTCGCGGACGCACGCGCTAAAGTGCGTTGCCCCACGGACAGGGAGCGCGTCCACATCGAGCGGAGTCTCCTGAAGCCAGGCGGAGTCGTCGGCGATAAACGTGAGCGCGCCGAGACGAATCTCGCGGCTCTCCACCAAAACTCCGTCGAAAACCATGATGATTCGGGTCGGAAAAGATCGCAACTCCTCCAACAAAACGCTAAAACACCTGCCCCAAGGTGGGCGCCAACTGTCGTGGTTCTAAGTCTGACAGCAATGTAGGGGGTAAGTATGGAGAGGCGAGGTCTTAGCTATGGAGAGGTTGTAAGGACGCAAGGTTTACGAGTTCAGGCCTTTCTCGGAGGAAGTAAAAGCCCTACGTCTCGGAGCCCGGAGGCGGTCGACTGGATTATGTGTGTATGAGTTACAGAGGTGCAAACCCTTGTCTCGGAGGAGGGGGTGGCTTATATAGAGTGCACAGGACCCCGGCCAGCCCATGTTACGAAGGGTTCAATGTACATTAAGGCAGGGCGTTACTGATAACGCTAGTAATAAAGTGTTATGATGACCATAAAGGCTACTTAATGACCGACCGTTAGCATGCGGAGTGACTTTAGGTCTCCTGGCTATCGAGTGGTTGGATCTTGGTCGAGTAATTGCTTCTTGGTCGAATGTCTTCGAGTCTGTCGAGTGGAACACCTCCAAGTCGATTGAAAGGTGATTTATTCTAAAGGTGTCCTTGGGTAGGGCAGTTAGGACAGGTCCGTGACCCTATCCTAGGTACATTCCTTCGTCACCGCACACGCGCGTACGCCCGCGCACCTCTCGACGTGGCCGCCGCGGCCCCGACACTATGCCGGCGAAGTATGACGCGTGGCGCGTGTCGTGTTCGTCCTAGAGCCATGTGTCCCAGAGGTCGGAATCCGGGCCATACCTGTCGTCGTAGAACAGGTCGTCCAGGAGGAGGCGGCGGCAGCGCTCGATCTCATCGCGGCGCGCGCGGCCGCTCGCCGGCACAGGAGGGATCGGGACCCGGTCGGCGCTGAGGTGCCATCCGTTGGGGAGGTGGACGTCACTCCACGGGACCGGCGTCCTCGTCTCCCAGTACCTCCGGCACACGTCCGTAGCGAGGTACTGCCGGTCGCGCTCGCCGGCGGGCCTAGGGTTGATGGTGAAGGGGGCCGGGATGGGGGCTCGACGGGAGGAGCGCGGCGGTGACGCGGGCTCCTCCTTCTTCACGGAGCCGCGGCAGCGCCCCGAGGAGGAGCCGGCCTCACGGTCGTGCTTGCCCTTGCCGTTCCAGAACCCCATGGCGAGGTGGGCGGCCGGCGAGCTCGAGGGCTTCGGCTAGGGTTTCGGCGCTGTCGGGTTTCGAGAAGGACGCGGGGTGGCGTGGGGCAGTGTGGACGACGACCCGTCCGTGCTTCCCACTTAAAGAAGGACGACGACCGTTCGACGTGCGGATGACAGGTGGGGCCGCCCGCTCGTGCGCATTGATGTGGGCGGGTGGGAGGTAGGTGGCCGCCTGCCGCGCGGCCCCGACGCGGACGAGCGCGCGTCCGTTTGGTGTCCGCCGCGAGCCAAACCCGGCGCAAGTTTGCGCTCGAAATGGGTCGGCCCGGACACAAAACGGACAGGATGGGTCCGGACCGTCGCGCGCTGGGCCGTCTTCTTTGTCCGTTTTACCCCAAACGGACGGGGCCGGACAGGATAGGGTCGCGCGGTGAAGTTGGCCTAAGGGGGTGTTTGGTTCAGAAGTCCTAGGACTTTTTCTAGTCCCAGGGACTAATCAAAAAAGACTCTTCAGTAGAGTCTCTTTTCTAGTCCGTGTAGAAAAAGTCACTCCCGTTTGGTTCCTAGGGACTTTTTAGGGACTTTTTCTAGTCTCTCGGACTAAAAAGTTCCTGAACCAAATACCTCCTAAGTATTTTCATTCACTTTTACAATTACAATAAAGATTTTCAATCGCGACTGACGGTGATCTCTGTTCACTTTGGGGGCATATCATATACTGTCACAAACGGTTCAGATATGAGCAAATGTAGATGAATTGGTATTTCTTTAGTTCACTTTAGCAACTAATGGCCGTTGTGCGAGTGTTTATTTTCTCAAGCAACCGATAAGAGCTCTACATTTTTCATATGAACAAGAGAATTGATCGGTTAATAAGGAAAACTGAGCGAAAACTAAGTGCTAGTGTTTCTCTAGAGTATTTTGGACGATGCAATTAATCTTTTTTTTTTGAAATGGAGGGTCACCCCTGGCTTCTGCATCAAACTGATGCATGCAACTATATTATTAAACAAAAATTTCAAAAGGTCTGCGGTTCATTACAAGCTCACACGGAGCTAAAATGAAATGAAGATAAAAATTACCACAACCGGCAAAAATAGAAAGAGATGACTAAACACCTTGCATTAATTAGGCCGCTATCCAAACCAGTTGTAAATACTCCGTGCTACCATCTTTCATCGGATACACCGAATAGTCAAAAGCTCCCAGACTTTCGGAAGAGTGAGTAATGACCACATAAAGATTCAAGCAGTGGCCCTCTATATAACCTGCAAAAAAATTAAAAGAGTTAAATAATATGAGGACATATATTATTTGGTTTGGTTCCCCAAAAGAAGAATCATGTAGAGCCACCATTTCTGTCCACTCTTCCCATTTGGATGGCTAACATTTACCACCACCCCACACACCGCGCGCGCACACACCCACACCATATCTTGATTTTGCGGCTAGGAGATTTACTCCTTCCGGTTTTTTTAGTCTGCATATAAGTTTTATCCAATATCAAATTATCTCTACTTTGACCAAACTTATAGAAAAAAATGTCAACATTCACAATATCAAATCAATATGGTAGATTCATTTTGAAATGCAGTTTCATAGTTTATATATTCAGTATTGTAGATGTTGATATCTTTTAATATAAATTTGGTCAAACTTTGCAAAGTTTGACTTGACACAAATCTAATACATGGAGTAAAAATGACCGGAGGGAGTACATCCATTGCTCCAAGATCCTAACCCGACACCTTCGTCACCGTCGCTCAACTCCTAGTCCATCCATCGTTCAACAACAAGCCGCCATCCACCTTTCTCATCTAGTTATCATGAGTCTTTGACCACCACCTGTTCCAAAACCCTAACTCCTTAGGCTGGTATCTAAGTCAAGAGAACAGGAAGGAGAACTTTTTTTTTTTGAGACGGGAAGGAGAACTTTGTTGGCACCCAAAAAACTCCTCAAGCGTATGTTTAGTGGTGAGCCTAAATTTTTTACCCCATTTACATCCATGATCTAATATGCCTGTAATTTGGTTTGGCTGGAAGATGATAATGGACGATAGCAAGGAGATTGTATTTTCAGTAAAAAAAATCGTGGTATCAACAATTATATATATGATCTTGTTTCATAAACTAAAAAAATTGCATGTTTCAAGTTTCAAAAAATCATATATACAGGAAAATAAATTGAAACATGTCCATGGAAATTTCTAGAAATATGACCATTTTGAAGTATGCAAAAATATTTTATGATTTATTCACAATAAATAAATTATGTAGTATATAAGCACAAAGGGTTTTGCACTTTTTGTATTTTACTGCACAGTTTGCCAATTGTCATG
>NC_041390.1:560361687-560365497 GCF_002162155.2 Triticum dicoccoides | reverse complement strand
GCAAGCTCAAGTTTCTACCTGTTGCATGGATGATTCTTTTCACATATTTTTCACAACTTGTAGATGTCATTTTTTGCTAAATTTGAGTGGAACCGTACATTCCCAGGTTCCAAAAATACCCCCCCTTGAGCACAGTAGTTCTTCCAAAAAGAGAGAGAGAGAATCTAAACCTAATTGTGTCTGCATGGTTTCTATCCACATCGATCGTAGCCAAGTTCCAATATGCACACTCAGAAGGGTCTCTTGAGCGCCTTGAAATCCAGCGTGTCGATGCACTCGGCGCCGTCCCTGGATCCATTGAGGATCCTGAGCAGCTCGCTGGCCCGCTCCTTGGTGGCGCCCTCGCAGCCCACCTGCAGCAGCAGGAGCAGCTTCTGGAACGCGCCGACCTGCAGCGCCTCGGCCTTGCACCCGCCGCCCTCCGCCGGGGAGTTCTTGCACAGCCGCCACAGCGCCGACACGGCGAACTCCGTCGCCATGTCCGACACGTGCTGCATCTTCTTCACGATCACCGGCACGGCCAGCGCCTGCGCGTACGCCTCGTCGCGGCCCTTGCTTGTGAGGAGCAGGCCGTCCAGCAGGGCCAGCGCCTTCTCCGTCGCGCCCTTGTCGGCGTCCACCAGCAGCTCGAGGAGGAGCCGCACCGCGCCGAGGTCGACGAGGCAGGACGCGGCGAGCTCGGTGTGCGTGACGAGGTAGTACGCGGTCACCAGCGCCGCCTTGGTGGCCTGGGGCGAGACGGGTTTCTCCAGGAGCTTGACGAGCGCCGCGTATATGCCGGTGGTCTTTGACATCGCCTCGAGGCACTGCCGGTCGGATGAGGAGGCGATCTCGCGGAGAACGACGACGGCGCTGACCCGCGCTAGGGGCTCGCTGTGGGAGAGGATAGACACGACGGATCCCAGCGACGCCGGGGAGGCAATGTGGCGCCTGGACTCCTCGTCAAGAGGCAAGAACACGACCATCGCCGCCAGGATCTCCTCTAGGGCCGTCGCTGGCACCACCCGCTGGCCGGCAAGATGGCAATACGTCGACGAGAGCGCGCGGGCGGCGCTGGCGGACACGAAGCACCGGCGGTTGCGCTCGCTCTCCTTCCCGAGCGCCCTGGCCCTCGCGACCAGCTCCCGGCACCTCGGCCCGTCGCCGCGCCTCGCGGCCGCGCACACCGCCTCCAGAAGCTCGGACGCGTCGAAAGCGGAGACCGGGACGCGGGGCGTGGGCACGCGCTCTATCCCGAGCCCCCGGTTGGCGACGCACCACTCCTGGATCACCCTCCTCGTGGCGTGGTTAGGGACGAGCTCCTCCAGCCGCAGCGGCCGGCCGGTGACGGGGCACGTGGCGTGGCCGCGCTCCAGCCACCCCTCCACGCTCTCCCGGTCGTACGTGATCCCCGTCGGCGCCGTCACGGGGTCCCGCATCATATCAAGAGATATCGGGCACAAGAAGTGGGTCGGCACGGCAGGCTCCGGCTCGGCGGCGGCGGCGACCAGCATCGGCTGCTGCCACGTCCGCCTGACGGCGAGCGGTACCTCGGCCGGCGCGCCACGCGCCGCGCCGCGGAAGCCCCGGGCGCGGAAGCGGGGCAGCGGCGTGACCATCGACGGTAGAAGAAAGCGGCGATCGCGCTGGCGTGATACCAGGCGCGGGGCCGGAGCCGATCGACGACGAGAACGGCGGCTGACGACCGATGACCGCCTTTTGGGTGGGCGGCGAGGTGAAAATGGCGTGCTATATAGGTTGTGGACGGCAATGTTGAACGAACGTGTGCGTGCGAGCGTGCGATTGTTTGAACGGCGAGAGGGAGGGAGGGAAAAAGAAAGGACGGGCGGGGGCGGGGGCGGGGCGGAGACTGACTGGGGAGGGGAGCGTTTGTTCCTTGGGATTGGGGTTTGAATGTTGACCGTTGAACGTTTGAATTGTACACTTGCTTTTGTTTTGAGATGGAGAATGGTATTTGGCTCCGTGCTGTGCAGGTGCAGCTAGCCTCGTTTGTGTTCTAGTTTTTGTTTTGGAAGACGGCATTTGAAATGCTTCATCGTCCACATGTAAACTGAACAGGCGAATCGGCATCTTGGCTGGTTAGTGGTCGGTTTTCTAAAACCCGTGGCTTGGATTGAGAAGACCAGATGGTGAACAAACTATCTGAATTAAATGCTTTTAGTATAATTTATAAAGGAATTTCAATTGAAGTTCCTAGGGGGTAACTTTAGTGTTTCGGTGGGTTGTGGGATTTAATTTAAAATTTTGACGGAATGAAAACACTTAAACATCTCCTCGCCTATAAACATCGTTCTCCGGGGCGGATTTTACAAGCATGGAGTAATGTCAACCTAGGGCCAAACATTGTCCTTTTTTTGTGTCAACAATATTTATTAGGCATGTCCGGATAAATAAATTATTGTACTCCCTCCGTCACGGTTTAGAAGACACCGTTAAATTTGCGTGTGTTTTCACAATAGACAAGATTTAGGGCGCATTACATTTATTTCTAGTAGCTAATTAGTACTCCGGTATACTATTTCTATATGCATGCGTAGTGTGAATACTATTTTTTAGCCCATCTCACAACCAATAGATAACCATCTAGGTCCTAGAGAATTTCCAAGCGCGCCTTCTAAACCGTGACGGAGGGAGTATTTGCTTTGAGATAAAGAAACCGTAATAATAGGTGTACCAAGCTAGGGCTATGATGGAAAAATGCATCCAAATCGTAGCCCAACTGTCAAGTTTTTACCAGACCCATCAAGCGGGTTGCCCCTCGCCTAGTTGTGGCTTAGATCGAACGGTTGGGCTTGTCAGGTTTACGTGGAATGCATGCCCAGTTTTTTAGATGGAAGGATCGAAATGTACTATGATAAAACACTCAACCGACTAAAAGAACATTGCTAAACAACATGAAACAAGAAATAAAAAAGGGAAATAATGAGGATACCAGCTAGACATGCAAGCCCACGGTAATAAATAAAGTTGTAAATAGATATCGTGAATGAGCAAAACATAGTCAAGCTTCAAACAGAAGGCAAAACTCTTTGGTTGAAGAGGGGGTTGTTCCTAAAAGAACCAACATCGGCGAGCAATTAAGCTAGAGGCTTCAAACGCAAAACTACTTCGAGTTCTATTAGGAACACATCAAAACCTCACTTACCCTACACTATCGTCACCACTACCTATTCATACAAACCTTGTGATAGTCTAGCAGATGATGGATTCAGGATGACGGCCCCAGGGAAGGAATCAACGCCCAAAGGGATCGATGGTGCTAGTAACAAACATGTGTTACAAATCTTTTTCCTTTAAAATACTAATAGCCCCTGCGGCATGGAGAGCAGCATTTTGGATCCTGGAATTTTGAAACACCTGAAAATTCTATCGATAAGTTTCATGAAAAAATAATTTGTTGGTATGGATACTTATATTCTCTACATGTGTGTAAAGTTTCATTACATAATACGATGGTTTCTTTTTGCATGGGTAAATACGATGATTTGCGGTGTATGTGAAAAAAAAAATCTTGGCCTAAAAACAACAAAAGGAAGGCCCACATTTATACAAGCATTTCTCTTTTTTGTGCACACCACGTACTAAAATATATATTGCTGGAAATTCATACAACACACCTATGTGTATACATATACTTATTTCCAGTTTTTTTTTTGGAATTGCATAAAATAAAGTTTCCGGTTAAAAAAATTGAAGGACTCCAAGGAGCCTGGGACCTAGACCTAAGACACATTTTCCGTGGCATGTCTATTCCTATGATCCCATTACAAAGAAATTATAATATATCCGTGTACCTCATTTGGTGTTCTT
>NC_041390.1:560360088-560361101 GCF_002162155.2 Triticum dicoccoides | reverse complement strand
AATGGGCCGGTGGCGCTCTTGCCACCGCCACCTCCGGAAATCCAGCCCGCCATGAGAGCACGGCGTCTCTTTCTTCTCCATAGCTTAGAAGCTCTTGTGTTTTTCCTAATTCTTCTCAATAAAAGAAACCTCTTGTGTTTTTCCTCCACCACGAGATCGTTGCGGCGGCGGTCCGGCGAGGGACCAGCGAGATCGTTGCGGCGTACCACTCCTAGCAGCTGTAGTAGGCGCTTAAAAGTCAAGCCGTTTAACGTGGCGCTGTCCGCTGTGCCTGCGCGTGCCGATCAGGCGACGACCGGGCGACTTTGACGGCGGCTGGGCTGGGTCGGGTCGGTGCGATCGATAGAATCCCGACCCGATCCGACGGGCAATTACTCCGATCCAAGTCACGGGTCACAGCCAAACTAGCCAGTGAACCGAAAGGGAGAATATTCGTTCACCCATCAAACGGCAGTAGAACTAGACGGGCTACCACGAGCCCGACTTGAACTGATTTCTTGTCGTGGCGCGGTTAGATCAGATCAGCGTTATTTTGCTTCGTTTTCTAAATCATTTTTTGTTGGACTTTCGGACTTGTAGCTACGAACACGCCGCTTGTTTTCTGAAATCAGACGCGCCGTGTTCTGCTTGGCTATGAGCAGGTATGCATGCGTGCGTGCGTGCGCACGACTTAAAATAGCCTGGAACATGGGACTTTTGTGCGCCAGCTTACCGCGATCCAGGACTGGGCATCGGTCGGGTCTATGCTTCGCAGTAGATTAAGTGGATTAGTCGTGTATAGGCATTATTGGGAAATTCCAGGTATCAGAATTCTTGGTTAGCTAACCTCGTGCCGTCGACTAAGTTGGACTGTTTAGGAATTCTTGATCTCGGATAAGTCTTGAGGGCCTTGCGACTTGGGTGGCCATGGTGGAAATGGAATGATTTGGAGAGGACTGTTAGTTTGGGGGAACCCGTGAAATAACTCGGATATAATAGATCTTTCTTACACGACAATTACAATTACGCTAAGT
>NC_041390.1:560341999-560359831 GCF_002162155.2 Triticum dicoccoides | reverse complement strand
TGAAGGACACTAGTAATTGATGCATGGAGTGGGTCGACAAATTGACAAGTCTGAGGAGATCACGATGCAACACCTTATTCAGTTACATGTCCTTTGAGTGTTTGTTGCGGACGTTTGCTTCACGAAGATGTCACAGATGACATTGCTTAGAATTTCACCCTTTAGGTATTTATTACACTGTCAAGTGAGCTTATCTCATGCGGTTTGAAGGGATCAACAGTAAGGCTATGTTCAACCCGGAGGGGTGGAGCAATTCCATGCTATCAAGGTGTAAATTGTCCACTATGTTTGTCATTTAAAGTATGGTTTGGATGACCGACCGATTGCGATGCCGGGGATGGCCAAATTGTAGCAAACTCCAACTTCATAGAGCAATGGAGTCGTCGTCTCACATCATTTTGAAAGTTTGGGATTCTTTGGGAGTTTGGAACATGATCCTGGTTCGGCTTGACCTATTGGAGCTTAACATCAACGCCTGGTCTCAGTGTTATGCGATCAAGGATTTGTGGTCTTTCGTCGTAAATCTTCATGGCAACTATAGAAAAAACCTCGCATCATTGTTGGTGCTTGTTTCTAAGAAGTAGTCGGTGAAGTCATCATATGTGTCCTGTATGTTGTAGTTGAAGGCCACGTCCCAAAGCCTGCCAAAATTTAGGCGATGTTCATTTAGAGCATCACAAATGTACTATAGAGACAACCTTTTCTTTAAGGTAGGACCCACATGACTTGCCCTTAACCGAATGAAAAAACATCACAATGTATGGAGACATCAAGTAGCCTCTAAGGTGGACCCTAGCCGAAATTAAAAGTGTGCCAAATAGCATCACATTTATCCAATCAACCACCTCTCTCTAGGATTTACTTTCACTGATAAGTGGGGCCAACTGATTTATTTAATTATTGGAGGCAACATCAAGGTTAGAGACGTCTCTATTTTGTTCTTGTCTTCTTGATTAGAGGCAACCGATGCAGTGCAACGTATAGGTGCTACCTCTAAGAGTTGAGTGTGGGCTTAGAGACAGCAAAATTGATACACTGCTCTTAGCTGTAGATGCTGAGGCATCAACTTTAGACACAGATGCTCATATATATGCACATATACTCACACCCTATAAATGCAATCATGTATGAATATATGCATGCACACCTTATCCCTACGAGCACCTTCAAGAAAGCAAGTCGGCGGTTTATCTTGAGATTGACAAAGTCGTCACAGACACTATAGTCAACGGGAATATATTCTCCCATTGAACGAACATCATCAAAAGTCCTGAAACAAATGCAGGAAAATACAAGCATCGGTGTCAATTCTGATGAACCAAGCATACTAGTGCTCTCCTAGCCATCCAACGCTGATTCGTTCGTCAACACTGACTTTGTCGATCACGAAATCTACCAACTCAGTTGAGTTCATCATAACAGAAGTGCGTGTATATGCGTACGCTCGTATATGTGGCGTGCCGCGTTTCTTCAAGAAAACCCATACCTTCAGTTCCATGTCCTTCGATTGTTTGTTGCGGACGTTTGCTTCACGAAGATGTCACAGATGACATTGCTTAGAATTTCACCCCTTTAGGTATTTATTACCCTGTCAAGCGAGCTTATCTCATGCGGTTTGAAGGGATCAACAGTAAGGCTATGTTCAGCCCGGAGGGGTGGAGCAATTCCAAGCTATCAAGGTGTAAATTGTCCACTATGTTCGTCATTTAAAGTATGGTTTGGATGACCAACCGACTGCGATGCCTAGGGTGGTTGAATTGTTGCACATTCCAACTTTGTATAGCAGCGTTGGATTCAACATCTCACATCATTTTCAAAATTTGGGTTCTTCGAGATTTGGAACATGATCCTGGTTGGGCTTGAGCTATTGGAGATTAACACCAATGCTTGGAATTAGTGTTATGTGATCAAGGAGTTGTGGTCCTCCGTTGTAAATCTTCATGGCAATCGTAGCAAAAACCCCCGCATGATTGTTGTTGCTTGTTTCTCAAGAGTTTTATCGACAAAGTCACATAAGTCTTATGTCTCCTGTAGTTGACGGTCACGTCCCAAAGCCCACCAAAATTTGGCGTCGTTCGTTTAGAGGTAGATGATGAGACATCACCAATGACATTGTCAATCACAAGATCTCCCCGCTCAGTTTTTCATATGAGTTCGTTAGAATAGACGTGCGTGTATTTATCGATGCATGTGTACGCGTGTATACGTTGCAAAGAGAAAAACAAGACGAATCAGATCGACAACGGTAGGAAATCTTTGGCGAGCGACTGAACCCTAGCCGCCTCCAAGAGAACCAACTCTTCCGGCAGCTCCCCTCCGCCGGCGACAGAGGTTGTCGGTGGTCAGGGGGTCGCCGGTCCACACGTGTGCGGATCGTCTTAGCTTTAGGTTCTACGGCCCTAGTAGCTTAGGTTTTTGGATCGTTCGACATCTTGGTGTCGGCAATGGCGATGTTGAATGAAGAAGCTCCGGATTCTTCTCCCACGAGGCAATCATCTCTATGGTTGATGATGGGTTTGGGAACCAGTATGTTCAAGCGGGTATGTCGTGGCGGCAGTATCTTTGTCATGGACTTGTGTCCTCAGGCTCCGTCGTTGCAATGATGTTTGCTCCAGCATCGACGCGGAGCTTGAAAGGTAGTCCTGGAGGGGATGCAGATTCTGCTCTGCATCGACGACATCTGGAAGACGGGACGTGTGCTGGGTTCGTGGTTGATGGATGGCAGGTATGGTTCTCTCTTTCGGCGTCTTAGTCATGGTGGGGCGCCAGATCTGGAGTTCGATGGCGTGTTCCATTTTTTTCCCCGGTCTAACGGTATTGACTTCATCTTTGGTGAGCCATCTTGGAGGTCCACAAAGTTGTATGTCAGCAATGAGCCGCATTGAACTCAGATGAGAAGGCGGCCCGACATATTTTTCCTTTAGCGGCTGTTATGGTGGTGCCATAGACAGATGACGGACATTGATGTCAAACTGAGAGATGTTCTGTTGTCTTGGTCTTTAGGTGACTTATGCTTTATGATATGAATAAGAGACGTATTACCAAGGTCTGCTTCGTCTAGGGTTTAGCGATGGGCGCCCTTCCGCCGCCGCCGCCAATACCTTCGGACGGGAGCGAATCGGATCGCCGGGAGGAGTCCTCCCGGGCCACGACTCCAATGTACACGGTGTCTACGAGTCTAAGACGACCCTCTCATGAGTCCGAACACACCACACTCTCAAGGCGCACGACGGGGACGGGGGATACAAAAACCCTAGACCCTGATCGCCGCACCGCACAAAACCAGGGAAGCCTGCAAAACCTCCAGATCACACCACGACTCAGAGGCGCCGCAAGGTAGAGATGTCGCAGATCAATCCAAAGGCGAAGGGTGGGGGTGATCAAGGCGGATCCGGTGAGGATCTCGCTCACCCGAAGCCCCTCGGCGATGGAGCGATCGTGGCGTCTAGGAGAGCGGACTCACATGAGGCTTGGGAGGAGGATACGCCGGAGAATAGCAACTGGGACGGACCAGCAACAGACAGAGTTTTGCCGGGGGGACCGGAAGATCAACTTGCAGGTGAGGTGGACATGGACGATGTTGCTTTCGTTACAGTTGATCTGGATGATGATGATGAGGAGGTAGACGAGGAAGACAAACCCAGATGGAGATTGATGGAGTTGTACAGATCGCAGCGGAGACCAAGCACAAAAACACTATCTGGGCACTTTGAGAAAATTTGGCAATTGCGTACGGGGGTCGAGTTTAAGCCGGTCAAGAACAACTACTACATCATATCTCTGTTCTCGGAGGGAGACTTTAGGTTTGTGGCGAGAGGGGGGCCTTGGATATATGATGGTGATGCTCTACTAGTCACCCCTTTCAATGGTGATGAGCAGCCCTCTGAGACTACGCTTGAAGCTGTCCCGGTTTGGGTCCGTGTGTTTGACGTGCCATGGAAGAAGCAAACTAGGGTTTATGGAGAAGCCTTGGGAGGAACCCTAGGTGAGGTGCTGGAGGTGGATGTTCCGCAGACGGGCCATGGGACTCAGGAATTTCTAAGGGTGAGGGTGAAGCTTCCGTATAATAGGAGATTGCAGAAGGAGGTGACGCTGGAGTTTAATGCAAAGGGCACCACTAAACGGCTGAAATTCCAGTTAAAGTATGAACGGGTACCGCATTTTTGCTTTCATTATGGGTTCATGGGACATGATAAGGAGGCGTGCGAGAAGAAGAGGGTGGGGTTACCCACCAAGGCCTATGATTCTACGCTGAGATGCTCCCCGTTCAAAAATTTTGATCATAGAGTTGTATTCACGCCATCACCAGGACAACCACGAGCAAGACGGAGTATGGACTTCTCTTTGGGGAGTGCGTCGTCGGCTACGCGCTCACATGCATCGGGGAATGCCAGGGAAAGAGGCCAGGGCTCACATGAAATACCAACCAGGGTGGACGGTATGGATGGGTTTGAGGAAAACGAGGCTACGACATCGCAGGAGGAAGATGACCAATTGGCAGACCATGTTGAGAAAATGCGGCTACGGCTGGGCACGGAGCAACTTGAGTGCAGCAAAGTGCAACGGATGAAACAACAATTTGAAGCACAAGAGCATGAAGCGGGAAAAGGACCTATGAGACCGCGAAAGAAGAAGATAATATCACAGCCGAAAAAATCTGCTGCAGTTAAGAAGGATGGGGCACTTGTGATCCGTGACAAGCCAAGGGGTGAGGATATGATACCAGCTTTGTGGGGGCTGGATACGCTCCAGGTCTCCTTTGGCAGCGCGATGGACTCCATGGATTACATTGACTCCATCTTGGGGAAACGGCATCTAACCGGGGGCCTTCCAGTCCAGGTTATGGTGCCCGATGGCAAGGGAATGGTGCCGTATGAAGAAGGGACAGAGGGGGCAGCAGAAGAAAGGAAAAAAGGAACGGCGGCAAACGGAGGATGATGCATGCAGTGCGGGAAGGGGAGGAAATCTTGAGGCAACTAGCCATGGGGCCGCTAGTAAACTGACGGGGCCAGCTGTGGCGCCCCGTCAGGAACAATGAATTGCCTAGTATGGAACTGTCGGGGGGCGGGGAACCCTCGTACAGTTCGTGATTTACAGGCTCTTCGTAGAGCCAATTCCCCCAGGATGGTGTTTCTGTGTGAGACTAGGAATCAACTGCAAAAGATGAAAAGGTTGCGCAGTAGGCTTGGGCTCCGTGGTTTTGAGGGCATAAGCAGTCAAGGAAAGAGTGGTGGCCTAGCTTTGTTTTGGGATGAGTCCATGTATGTCAGCATTCAGGACGTTAATGAGAGGTGGATTGATGTTTTTGTCAGGGTGGCTCCCTCGGAACCTCTCTGGCGAGTGACCTTTGTGTATGGTGAACCGAGGGTGGAAAACAGACATCTTATGTGGGAGAGCTTGTGTAGATTAAGGAATACTTCTGAGCTGCCTTGGTCAGTTACTGGTGATTTCAATGAGGCGCTATGGGAGTGTGAACATATGTCCATGACGGCGAGGCCGCAGGCCCAGATGATAGCCTTTCGGGATTGCTTTGAGATGTGCCAGTTGGTGGATCTAGGCTTCTCAGGCTATCCGTTCACATACGATAACAAACGGAGTGGCCGGGCTAATGTGCAGGTGCGTCTGGACAGAGCGGCAACGGACAATGCTTGGCGAGATATGTTTCCGGAGGCAACGGTGCTCCACCTGACGTCGCCCCGGTCGGACCATCGCCCGCTTCTCCTGCGGTGTGCACAAGATACGCAGGTGAAGATGGCAAAGGCGAGGCGCTATGAGGTTATGTGGGAGCGTGAGGCCTCCTTAGCGGAAGTGGTAGAGGCAGCCTGGGCTGCTTCGGGCGCGAAAACTGACTTGGGAGGCGTGAGCAAAGCCCTCAAATCAACAATGTTGAGATTGCATGAGTGGAGCAATAAGAAGATTGGCAATGTGACAAGAGAGATTAAGAAGTCCAGAACGAGGCTGGAGGAACTGCACAATATGAATGCCGACCGTAGCGAGATACGGAAAGAGTCTGATCATATGGATGAACTCTTGTACAAGGAGGAGATGATGTGGCTGCAATGATCTAGAATGGAGTGGCTAAAACATGGAGATCGGAACACAAAGTTCTTCCATAGGAAAGCAAGATGGAGGGCCCAGAAAAACAAGATCAAGGGACTGCGGGATGACCTGGGAGCCCTTCATTCGGAGCAGGCTGTAATGTCAGGTATGGCTATGAGTTACTTTCAGAATCTGTTTGAAACTGATCCTAGTTTACTCCCTCATACAGTGGTAAACCTTTTTGATCCGGTCATTACGGAGGAGATGAATGCCAAATTGTGTGAAGCTTTCTCGGAGAAGGAGATTAGTGATGCACTATTTCAGATTGGGCCTCTAAAGGCACCTGGGCCGAACGGTTTCCCGGCGAGGTTTTTTCAGCGTCATTGGGGCACAGTGAAAGATGACATCATTGCTGCAGTCAGACCGTTTTTCTTGTCGGCGGTAATGCCGGAGGGGGTAAACACCACCACCATCGTGCTCATTCCAAAGGTTGAAGACCCCCAACGTTTATCTGAGTTCCGACCCATTAGCTTGTGTAACGTGATTTACAAGATCATCTCCAAGTGTTTGTGAACCGATTGCGACCACTACTTGGCGATATCATCTCTGAGGAATAGAGCGCTTTCGTCCCTGGAAGACTCATTACGGATAATGCGTTCATTGCCTTTGAGTGCACTCACTATATTAAACAGGAGAAGGACCCTGATAAAGCTTATTGTGCTTACAAGCTAGATCTGTCCAAGGCGTATGATCATGTAGATTAGATTTTCCTTGAGCAATTGATGAGACGATTAGGCTTCGCGGATCAGTGGGTGAGATGGATAATGACTTGTGTCACCTCAGTCCGTTATTGTTGCAATGTTAATGGAGTTCTATCAGATTCATTTGCACCGTCGCGTGGGCTGCGGCAAGGAGATCCCCTCTCCCCATTCTTGTTCATTTTCGTGGCAGAAGGGTTAGCGGCAATCTTGAAACAACGGGTCACTTCTCAACAGCTGACACCGTTACGGGTCTGTCCACGTGCACCTGGCATCTCACATCTCATGTTTGCAGACGATACCTTGCTGTTTTTCAGAGCAACCGAGCAGGAAGCTTCTCATGTCAAAGGCGCACTTGCCACCTTTGCTCAAGCCACGGGTCAGCTTATCAACCCGCAAAAATGCTCCATTCTCTTTGGTGAGCACTGTCGGAGAACAGACCAGGATGCAGTGGTATTAACACTGGAGGTGCAGCAGCATAGCTTCGAGGAATGCTACCTGGGTCTGCCAACGCCAAACGGGCGCATGTCCAAGGGCATGTTCCAAAGCCTCCAGCAGAAATATATGAAGCGTATGGTGGAATGGGATGGCAATCAACTTGCGCAAAGCGGAAGTGAGGTCCTCATTAAATCCATTGCACAGTCTATTCCAACCTACATCATGAGCGTTTTTAAGCTACCGACAGCCACCTGTGAAGATCTTATGCGGATGATCAGTAACTTCTTTTGGGGAGTGGAAAAGGGGAAGAGGAAGATGCACTGGCGGGCATGGATTCATCTGATCAAGCCCAAGGCGCAAGGTGGACTGGGCTTCCGAGATCTACGACTCTTTAACCAGGCACTTCTAGCACGCCAAGCTTGGAGGCTACTTACAAACCCTGATAGCTTGTGTGCCCGGTTACTGAAAGCACGCTATTACCCGTTTGGTAACTTGGAGGATACGGTTTTCTCGACAGCGGCCTCAGTTACTTGGCAAGCAATTCAGCACGGGCTTGAACTCCTGAAGAAGGGATTGATCTGGCGCATAGGAGATGGACGAGCGATCAGGATATGGCGCGATAGCTGGATTCCCAGGAATGGGAGCGGGAGGCCTGCTACCCCCCAAGGAAGATGTCGGGTGCGACGTGTATGTGACTTGCTGGATGACCATGGGGCATGGAATATGGACTTGGTTCGGAGCATTTTTTTTGCCGGTCGACGCGGAGGTGATTGCAACAATTAAAACCTTTCCTGGGTTGGGTCCAGACATGCTTGCATGGGAGTCGGAACGCAGCGGGAACTTCACCGTGAGGAGTGCTTATCGACTTGCTCTTGAGGATGATCTCCGGTTCTCTTCAGTCGCGGCGAGCAGGGCACTGGACGGGCGACGGGCCGTCTCGGCCTTTATTTGGAGGTGCCCTGCTCCTCCTAAGGTTCGAATGTTCACCTGGCGGTTGCTCACAGATTGTCTACCCACTTGGGTGAATAAACGCCGCCAGGGTTTGGAGGTCTCTGACAAGTGCCCTCTCTGTGCCTTGGAGCCGGAGGACACGTACCATGTTTTTTGCAGGTGCCCAATGGCGGTCGCACTCTGGCAGGCTATGGCGGACCAATGGAGAATACCTACGGCTACATCCTTCCGTCGGACGGGAACGGAATGGCTTGCCCAAGCCCTCTGTGAGCTGCCGGACACGGAGAGTATGGAGCTCATGATGATATTATGGCGCTGCTGGTATGTTCGAAATGAGATGGTGCACCACAAGAAGCCACCACCAATCGAAGCATCCAAAAACTTCCTCATCAGCTACGTTGATTCATTGGTGGGCGTCCAGAACTCTCCTCAGGCGGATCCAATCAAGGGGAAGCAGGTGGTGGACGCTGTTAGCCACCCCCGGCCCATGCAGCATGAGTCTCCTGCTCCAACCACGGTGCTACGCTGGTCTCGACCGGCGACGGGGTGGGCGAAGCTCAACATCGACGGCTCCTACAATGCCACCAGCGGAGAGGCTGGTACAGGCATGGTCCTCCGGAGCGACACGGGCGACATCATTTTTTCTTCATGCAGAGAACTCCGGACGTGTTCAGATCCTCTGGAAGCCGAACTGCAGGCCTGCATGGAGGGGTTCAACTTGGCACTTCAATGGACCCCTTTGCCTATTGAGATGGAGACAGACTGCGCGGTGGCGGTACATGCGCTACTAGCGCCGACGAGGGATAGATCTCGTTTTGCCTTGCTTATTGATCGGGTTAGGCGTTTGATGCTAGGAGGAAGGGAGGTTAAGCTAGTGCATATTCGTAGAGAACAGAACGGTGTGAGTCATTTTCTTGCAAACTTTGGTAGAGTTCATAAACGTAAGGTGGTGTGGTTGGGATCTGGACCGGATGAGGTATCAGACTTATGTAATGCCGAGGCACTTTATGTGTGAGAAATAAATTTTCTTTCACCCGCAAAAAAAAAGACGTATTACCATGAAAATAAAAGGTCGACAACGTCACCGCCGTGCCTGAGACTGGTGCGGGTGCGCGCATCGTATCAGACCGGGCTTGATCGAGAGTGACCGTTCGAGCCGAACCACCCGCCTCTGACGCGATCGCAAGCCCGGCTCAACCTGGGCCGGTCAAGCACGCGATGATATGCGTATTCCTATTCCCGTTCCAGATCGCTGCGCGCCGCACATTAGCACTCGATGACGAGGCTCCCCGGGTCAGCTCGTGTCTGCCACTGTCATGCGCCCATGCATGCATGCACGCACGCACGACCACAGCACCTGAGCCCATCGAGGACCAGACCACCAGGGCCTGCCTGGATAATGGTTATCCGATCTGATAGTAGTATATCTGATAGTATGATCTCTCTGACCGGACGCGGCAGCTGCACCTGACAGCTTACGTGCACGCGTCATGATCCCGTTAGTGCCGGGACAGCGGCACGTACTTGGCGTGGCGTATTTAAGCCTGGCACGTACGTACGTACCAAACTGCGTCGGTAGTACTTACTGTATAGAAGATCACAGAAGGGGTACACTGAAGCGTCGGCGACATCACATTGCCGAGGATCCCGTACAACCTAGGTGCTGCCTAGATCCGGGAGGATGCGTGTACAGTACGTACGTATCTAATCTGTGCCGGTAGGAGGAGATCACAGAAGGAGTACATGAGGCGACAATCGCATTTGCCGAGGGTTGCGTACGAGTGTACAGCAACCTAGGCGGCCACCACATCAGAGGAACTGGTACATTGGCAATGTGGTGCCATCTTCTTTTCTTTTGGGGAAAAAAAGAGTCACTAACTTTTTTTTTATTTGAGACAAACTGCAAAGCTTTATTACTCCGCCACAATGTTTACAGGGACGAAATCAAGTTCATTGGGTTAGCCTAACCAAGCATGGCGGCCAACTCCGAGAGATAAAGCTTGCTTTGCTAGTTTGTGAACCTCGATATTCGAGCTCCTAAATTCGTGAATAATATTACAAGTTTCAAAAGATAACCTATATTGCATGATCTCATGCACAATTGCACCGTAGCTCCCTTTATATAAATGGTGAATATTGTCAACGGCCACCTTGCAATCCGATGCAACATGAATCCTTCTGGCGTAGAGATCCTCCGCGAGTGCCAGGGCCTCCCTGATTGCAAGTGTCTCTAGGACACCGGGGTCTGACAGATTTGGAAATACCACTGCCGATGCTCCCATGAAAACACCATCTCGGTCTCTATAGATTGTTGTCACTGCTCCATTCAATCTTCCCACTGCTGCGTCTACATTGACTTTGGATAATCCCTCCGGAGGTGCAAGCCAATGATTTGGCCTATGTTGGGCCGCCCCTCTGCCTACCCCTCCTGGCTGCTGTAGTGCCCTTAACTCTGCTATATAAGATGTAACATAACTGTGAATAGCGAAAGGGGTTTGGAAGATATCCTCGTACATGGCCTTTCTTCGTGAATTCCACAGCGCCCAGAGGGTAACCACAAACGCAAGAAAATCATCCTGGTTGAGAGCTTCGTGCATGACAAACAGCCACTTCTTTGGATTTTCTTCTCTACATGTGCTCAGCCTATCCAAAACAGCATCCGATGACAGTGCCCAGGTGCTCCTAGATACCGAGCAGTCCACAAAAGCGTGACGCCAAGTATCCACAGACCCGCATAAGAAACTATTGGAAATATGCCCTAGAGGCAATAATAAATTGATTATTATTATATTTCCTTGTTCGTGATAATCGTTTATTATCCATGCTAGAATTGTATTGATAGGAAACTCAGATACATGTGTGGATACATAGACAACACCATGTCCCTAGTAAGCCTCTAGTTGACTAGCTCGTTGATCAATAGATGGTTACGGTTTCCTGACCATGGACATTGGATGGCATTGATAACGGGATCACATCATTAGAAGAATGATGTGATGGACAAGACCTAATCCTAAGCCTAGCACAAGATCATGTAGTTCGTATGCTAAAGCTTTTCTAATGTCAAGTATCATTTCCTTAGACCATGAGATTGTGCAACTCCCGGATACCGTAGTAGTGCTTTGGGTGTGCCAAACGTCACAACGTAACTGGGTGGCTATAAAGGTACACTACAGGTATCTCCGAAAGTGTCTGTTGGGTTGGCACGAATCGAGACTGGGATTTGTCACTTCGTGTAAAGGGAGAGGTATCTCTGGGCCCACTCGGTAGGACATCATCATAATGTGCACAATGTGATCAAGGAGTTGATCACGGATGATGTGTTACGGAACGAGTAAAGAGACTTGCCGGTAACGAGATTGAACAAGGTATCGGGATACCGACGATCAAATCTCGGGCAAGTATCGTACCGCTAGACAAAGGGAATTGTATACGGGATTGATTAAGTCCTTGACATCGTGGTTCATCCGATGAGATCATCGTGGAACATGTGGGAGCCAACATGGGTATCCAGATCCCGCTGTTGGTTATTGACCGGAGAGTCATCTCGGTCATGTCTGCATGTCTCCCGAACCCGTAGGGTCTACACACTTAAGGTTCGGTGACGCTAGGGTTATAGAGATATTAGTATGCGGTAACCCGAAAGTTGTTCGGAGTCCCGGATGAGATCCCGGACGTCACGAGGAGTTCCGGAATGGTCCGGAGGTAAAGAATTATATATATGAAGTGCTATTTCGGCCATCGGGACAAGTTTCGGGGTCACCGGTATTGTACCGGGACCACCAGAAGGGTCCCGGGGGTCCACCGGGTGGGGCCACCTGCCCCGGGGGCCACATGGGCTGTAGGGGGTGCGCCTTGGCCTATATGGGCCAAGGGCACCAGCCCCAAGAGGCCCATGCGCCAAGAATCAAGGGAAAGGAAGAGTCCTAAAGGGGGAAGGCACCTCCGAGGTGCCTTGGGGAGGAGGGACTCCTCCCTGGCCGCACCCTTCCTTGGAGGAAGGGCCAAGGCTGCGCCTCCCCCCTCTCCCTTGGCCCTATATATAGTGGGGGGAAGGAAGGGCAACCACACCTAAGCCCTGGCGCCTCCCTCTCCCCCCCATGACACATCTCCCTCCTCCGGCAGCGCTTGGCGAAGCCCTGTTGGAATCCCGCTACTTCCACCACCACGTCGTCGTGCTGCTGGATCTCCATCAACCTCTCCTCCCCCCTTGCTGGATCAAGAAGGAAGAGACGTCGCTGCTCCGTACGTGTGTTGAACGCGGAGGTGTCGTCCGTTCGGCGCTAGGATCATCGGTGATTTGGATCACGACGAGTACGACCTCATCAACCCCGTTCTCTTGAACGCTTCCGCGCGCGATCTACAAGGGTATGTAGATCCACTCCTCCCTCGTTGCTAGATGATTCCATAGATAGATCTTGGTGACACGTAGGAAAATTTTGAATTTATGCTACGTTCCCCAACAGCAACAAGCCCTGGAAGATGACATGTTCCTTGGTGGAGAAGTGAAGCTGTAGGGATCGATTTTCGAGCTAGTCTCCACAGAAAAAACTTCAGCTTAGATGGGACCCAGATCCGCCATAGATCAGTCCATCCTTGCTCGGCAACTTGAGAGTCGGAGGAGCCGCCCTGCTCGTACAGCCATGCTTCCCGACTTAACTTCGTTCGTTGAATCATTTGTATGCTGAACGGACTGAAAAGAAACCCTTTCGCTCCTCGGCCCAAGCCCAAAAGTCATCAACCTGTCTTGTACATAGGGGAATTTGTAGGATGGCCTCTGCATCTAACGGTATGAACACCGAGCGCACCAAGTTTTCGTTCCAGGTAGACGATGTGTGGTCAATCAGTTCAGCCACCAGCCTCGATGGGTCATCAATTAAGCAAGCAATTGGCCTCCTTGCATGTGATCTCGGCAACCAGTTATCCTCCCAAATTTTGGTTGATTCTCCATCTCCAATTCTACGAACCAAACCTTGCACCATTATGTCCCGGCCATCGAGGACAGCTCGCCAAATCTGCGAGGGGTGTGATCCCAGGGATGCACCAAAGATGTCTGTATGAGGATAGTAGACTGCTTTCAGGATCCTCGCGCTTAAAGACAGTGGATTTTGCAACATACGCCATGACTGCCGAGCTAAAAGCGCCAAGTTAAACATCTCCATGTCTCGAAAACCAAGACCTCCTAGGTTCTTCGGTAAAGTCATCACGTCCCAAGCCACCCAGCTAGGCTTCCGTTTTCCTTGTTTGCCCCCCCCCCCACCAGAACTGTCTGATTAGCGAAGTAACACTTTCACATAGGCCCCGAGGAAGACGGAAACATGCCATAGAGTAAACTGGGATTGCTTGAGCAATCGCCTTGATCAGAACTTCTTTCCCTGCGGAGGATAAGAGTTTTTCCATCCACCCTCTCACATTTTCCCATACACGATTCCGCAAGTACTTGAAGGTCCCGTTCTTCGAGTGACCGACCTCGGTTGGCATACCTAGGTACCTGTCACTGAGTGACTCATTTTGCACATTCAGGATGTTTTTCATGTCATCTCTGACCTGTTGTGGGCATCCTTTGCTGAAAAAGATTGATGACTTATCGTGATTTATCCTCTGTCCTGATGCCGAACAGTATGTATTCAGTAGGTTTGATACCGCTACTGCCCCCTCACTCCCTGACTTAAAAAGCAGCAGGCTGTCATCTGCGAAAAGAAGATGGTTCACGGCTGGGGCCGTAGGTGCCACCTTTAATCCTACAATGTTTGATGACGAAGAACTGGTTTTCAGGAGGCACGAAAGGCCCTCCGCTGCAATTAAGAAAAGGTAAGGGGATATCAAATTTCCCTGCCTTATACCTCTGCTTGGTACAAATTGATCAAGCTTTTCTCCATTAAAGAGAACTGAAAAGGAAACAGACCGGATTATGGCCATAACAATTTTTATCCAGGGTGCAGCAAAGCCCAGTTTTCCTATTATTGCCTCCAAAAAAGAGTCACTAACGCGGAACGCGTTTCAGAACTAACTCGGAAAGGAAAAGAAGCGGTCAGTGCTTCGAGCCAAATAGCGGGCCGTCTAAATAGAAACTAGGCCCATCGCATAACAAATGCGAGCGGAGTTTGAGCAACGTGGGCCTGATGGTGATAAAGGTAATGCGCACATTTCTCTTGGGCCACCCCTGAAAAAAAGAAATCTTTTGGGCCGACGCAATGGCACTCTGGAATGCTCCATCTCAACTTCTATTTCTCATTTCTCAAAAAAGAAAACTTCTATTTCTCAAAAAAAAAACCTATCTCTACTTCCCAAAATTGTGCTCAAGAAAAAAAAATCTGAACTTCCCACAAGAAAGAAAATTAACCCACCACAACAGTCAACACCCAAATACTTCACGCAACTTTTTTTCGATGAAAGACACTTTCATTAAGTCATAACATGACATTAAACGGATACACACAAAACAGAATGAGTAATGTCCGGCCTCAACAGACCTCTGTTATCTCATGGGTCGGTTTATCCGTAAGGGTGTGTCTAGGCCTCTAGGGCACATATAGATGTGCTCTAATTATTCACATCTAAGTGAGTGAATCAAGCATAATAATGAGAAAAAGAAAAAAGAAAAAATCTACACGAATCTCAACGTAACAACGATGACATGGACTCAGATCTGCAATACTTATAGCACATCTGAATGTGCCTTAACAAAACTGTATCAGTAAACCAAAGAGCCCGCGGAACAACCGTCGATCTCGATTCAGCCAGAGGAGCATGTCATTTCCTTTCTTCTTCCTTAGTTCTGACTGTGAATTGATAAGGTGACCTATATTTGGATTTCAGGTGGTTCGAAGCAGCACCTCCCGCCGAGTCTAATATTCCTCGTTGCCGGTGAACCGTTTCCAGCCGTGTTTTTTTTTAACAAGCCTGGGGCTTTTGGTCGTACTACTACACTGTAGGACACTCCGTGCAACTTGACCCCGGGAACACTGTGGAGGATCGATCGAGGCCGCACATCTACAGGGCCCTCGGACACAGCATGACGACGGGACAGATGCTCGCCTCTCGCCGCTGCAACAAACATCAATGGAGCCGCAGTTTCTCCTCTCCATCATATCTCAAGGCAACACGCTATCACGAGCCGGGATCGATCTCTATCCAACTCCCCTACGCGCGTCCTACCCTAGGCAGAGTAGTAGCACGTACAGTACCTAGCTGACAGCCTGCCTGGCCGACGGACGCATGCTTTGATGGTCGACATCGACATCGACCACCACAGTCACAGTGCCATGCCTCCTGACGAGCGTCTACTCCGCTCTACAGGCTTATCACTGTATGATCATATGTGCAGACAATTCCCTCCGCTCTCTTTTGTAGATGCTGGACTAGCCTCGCTTTTGTTTCAGCTTTCTTTATTCGTTTTGGCTTGCATGCATGCATGACGGGAGCGGGCAGAGCAAGCCTTCGCCCAGGAGCTCGCTCGGCTCGGGGTGTGCGTGATGCGACCGTTTGTTTTCCGTATTTGTCCGGGGTCTAGATAGATGGCTAGCTACTGTGGCTAGTCAATGCGGCGGGCACGTCAGCTGCTACGCAGCACGCATGTGACCTGCATCCATCGTCCGACACCATATATCATCCGGCGACGTGCTGGATACTCCTACATACCGCGGCTCTACGTATGTTTCCCTGGCCCCGTGGGTGCTACCTACGCTACTACGAGTACTGCTGCGCAGACAGAGGTGACACTGTACTGCCCGCTTCATTGCTTCAATGGCTGCAGGAGTTAATTGGTAAGTGCGTACTGCATGTCCTCGTTCTGTTCCTTAACTGCGTGCTTAATGTTAAACGAGCAGCAAAGTCATGTGTGGCAGCAGTGTCTCATCTCTTGTGTCCACACATGACCGTCTTCTTCCGACGGGAACCGGAAGAAGTTGGGCGGTGGGCGCATCTTGCGCATCATTGATGATGAGCGATCGACGTAGGTACCGGTGCCACGGCCGATCACAGTTTTACTCCATCTGTCAACTTGCCATGCATAGATCGCGCCCGTATGGCCTTGTGCAAGATCTCGCTCAGCAGGTGCGCACACGCGTAGGGGAAAGTCGACGCGTCGTCCCTCTCCCTGTACCGAGCGTACGCGGGTGTTGCATGCATGCGCACGACACCGCCCCTGTCTGCATGCCCACGTAGGGGCGTGGTTAAGGTCAATGCCGAGCGGTACCCCCCCGTCCTGGCGCCACCGCATCTGCACTGCACACGGCACGGCAGGCCGCTACGCGGCGTTTGCGTTGGCAGTGGCACGGCGACGCCTCCGTCCCTCCCTCCGTCCGTCGATCCATCATCATGGCATGCACGCACAGCCCCACATAAATATGCCGATGGGCGGAAGCAAGAGAAAGGCGATGGAAAGGAAAATGAAGCACCGTACCGGTGGCATCACATGAAAGCCTACCCGGCCTGCCTGACCACAGATGGCAGCACGCGGCGCAGTGGCGCAGCGCTGCCGCCGCTGGCTGGCCTGACTGGCTGCCCCGCTGCATGCTGGCCTCCATGGCAGCCAGATGAGGAAGGAGCTTTTGCGCCGGTGGGGAAAAGCGGGCGGCAGCGCGTCGTCTCCCGGTCGCAAGCGAGCGCCACCCCCGCATCGGCATCGGCGTTGGCGTGGCATGGCATGCACTGGCGCGCAGGCCGGGGAGGGGCGCTCAATCATGGGGACGGGTGGGGCTTTATCGGCCCGCGCCGGGATAAAGAAAGAAATCGGGGCGGCGGATGGGGGAAAACCAAGGGCATGTGTTCGTGATTAACTTTGCCACAACTAACCTTAGGCAAAGCGTGACAGCCATAAAAAATGTGGCTAATAAAATGACCACCATAAGTGTGGCAAGATTTAACAAAAAATTGAGTCTATGACTTATGGACCATATAACTAGAAAAGTGTAGCAAGCCCAAGTATGACAATGAACCAAACACATGTCTAAAATATTGTGGCATGACTAAGATTAGGCGTGACAACCTTAGGCTTAGAACCAAACAGCCTCCAAATCAATCGGGAGAGGAGGAAGGCTTGCTAAAGAAGGGTT
Organism: Triticum dicoccoides; assembly: GCF_002162155.2. Lineage (NCBI taxonomy): Eukaryota > Viridiplantae > Streptophyta > Magnoliopsida > Poales > Poaceae > Triticum > Triticum dicoccoides. The sequence goes on along the minus strand of NC_041390.1, from coordinate 560,342,589 downwards.
AAACAGACGGGGTTGGTGTGTCTGAACGAGCGAGCGAATGCGTCGTGTTGTTACTTTGCTTTGCTGATGGGAAATTTAAAATAAAATAACCTGCCTGGCAGCGGCGTGTCAGTGCTCAGGGACGCAACTCTGTCAGGGTTGAGAAGCTGGCGCCATCATTTTGACCACCGGGCTATTTTAGTGCTGCCGTACTGTACACCTCGGACACATCCATGATCCATCCATCAGCTTGACTTGTGTGTTGTTTCCTATGCACAAATACTACAGCAGTAACATGTAAGAGCAACTCCGAGGGAGAAAACCTATTTTGTTCGTTTGGATTATCCGGACACAAAACATGGCTCAACGGGACGACTCAAACGGACGTGGGTGTCCGCCTGCTGTCCTCCCGACCCAAACTTGGTTCAAATATAGGAAAAATGGGTACGAAGCGGACAGAAGCGGACGTTCTCGTTGACCGATGTCGTCCGCTCGTATCCCTCCTGGTCCCACGTAGCAGCAACTACCTACGTGCCCCGCTCGTCCCGCCCGCCTCGCAGCTCGCCCGCCCCGCAGCTCGTCGCGCCCGCAGCGGCAGCTTGCTCCGCAGC
>NC_041390.1:560306870-560341536 GCF_002162155.2 Triticum dicoccoides | reverse complement strand
GTAGCTCGCCCCCGTCGCTCGTCGCGGCTGCTCGCCTAGCCCGCTCGCCTTGCCCGCCGCGACCGCTCGCTTCGCCCGCCCGCCATGGCCGCGCCCCGCTCGCCGCGCCACCTCGTTCGTGCTCGCCTGATGTCCGCTATGTCCGCTTTTTCGTTCTTACATTGGATGCCCGCAGTGTCCGCCCCATGTCCGCTTGACGGACAGGAGAGCCAAACAGACAAAATTCGTGTCCATTTGGGTCCCTGTGTTGGAGTTGCTCTAAAAGAACACTTGATTAAATGAGGGTGCATTTTGTGGTGTTGTGGCAGTGATCTTGAGTCTGAGTCTGGAGTCTGGACCCACAACACTCATCAGTACTTACTACAGACGGCAGCGTTGGTAGTACTAGCATCAATCAAGTTGGTGCTAGGCTGCTATGGTACTTGGCCGCAGCTTGTGTATGTGGTTATTAAAGGATTATAGAGCAGCTAGCGCGTGCAGTTGACTCGCAAGGTTTTCAACCTTGCATCACCAAAGACGCAGTGTACCTGGCCAGCAGCTGAGCTGTGCCAGTGTACCACGTCACAGCGATCGTGGTTAGTGGGACGAGTACAATTTATTGCCATCGTTCGTACCCGCTCCGACATCGTGCCCGGGCTCCGCGTGGTTTTAGTCTTTTAAATCTCGCGTTGGTACGTACCACTACTACTTTTTTTTAGGGAACGTACCACTACTACTGACCGGCATCCTTTCTCATTCCCCTTTCAGCTCAACTAAACCATTAAAGACGCGCGTTGCTGCACCCGTCTATTTGGAAGGTTGTATGGTCGGAATTTTCTATAACCGAAAGAAGGCATTGTAAAATTTGGTACAACCGAAATAAGTCACTGAGGGGTGTGCGCATAGTGAATTACATTCCAACATTCATCTTAGTAGAAGAAAAGAAACTTAATATGTACCAAGCACCAAGTGGGCTCCATACCCAGCATTCATCTTACATCCAACTACTAAAGTCACTTCAACATGATATTCATTATGAAATAAAATGAGTCTTGAGTAGGAAATAATCAATCTGAATGGGATAATATATGTGAAATATACACCTATATAACTACCCACATGAGCTTGTGATAAATTCAAGAAAGAATTCCCATTAATACTATTTGGTGGTATTATTTTTGTAGCATGTCAAACATGAAAATAGAGAAGAGGAAAACACAGGATGCGCACAGTGCAAAAGTATAATACAAGAGACCTTTATGATGAAAGATGTAGCAGCTGCTCACCCGTAAAAAACAGAAAGAGGTTGATAATAGTGCAACTTTCTCAATAAATTAAAGGAAACACATGTATATACATTGATAGGAAAGCATTAGAATAATTGGACATTTCTACAAATAGGATCCAGATTTACCACAGTGATAGAAATAGAGACGCGGGATCATAATGTAGCAAAGAACAGAAACATCACTTTAGAGGATAAATAAGGGTGATTGTAGAGATGCAAGTCTTGGATAATTCAGTTTAGACAGGAGCAATGGTTCTCTGAAAACACAGTACAGATAAGTCGGAATTGGCAAACACAAAGTCTTATCGCGTTAACCCGGTAATACTTGTCGCAGGCAGACGACATAAGTAAAACGTCCAAAAAGGATGGTCACAATCATAACATCTCCATTTATTTAATAGCTCCCAAAGTAGATGAGCCAATCTTTGCTCAGGGAGATTAAGTTTATTTTTCGAAGAAGAGGTCTTGATTGTGTGAGTTGCAGATCTGTAAATCGTGAAGATAGGTGTTAATATATATGTACGTCAAAAAATAGAATCTTGAACAGGGAATTTAGTACAATGTGGATATTTACCTTTTTGCCTTTTTCTTGTTTGTGCTACTGGGAACATTATTGACGAGTGCAATTTGGATCATCAGGTGTCTGTTGGCTGGCTGGCAGTGGCATTTTTTGCACATAAAATTTTGAGATATGTACTTTATAATTTGAGAGAGGACTATAGTGGTGTACTAAGTACGTGACCATTTGCATGAGAGATCAACATAATCTCGGTTCTGTCGGTGCTAGCTAGTGTTCACCTATCATTGGAAAAGTTCAGAGATCACAAATATAGTTACTTTTAGTTATAACTTGCCGCCGACAATTATGATAATGACTCTATAGTCGGTAATCTGAGACATGATTATATACACTAAGTACATGTGATTCAGCTAATATAGTGAGAGTTCAGAGGATAATAGATAGTCTTGTAACTCTTATTAAAGTTAGAAGATAATAGATGGTCTCGTAATTGAGATCAGAAAGCGTACTCAATATCTGTTATCTGGAGGTTACTTTTGTCAGAATCCTGGGCTCGAGCAGGCAGTCAAATCTTAAAAGAGATTTGAAATCACTGAAACTATTCTGACATCTGTACATTTAAACATGAGCATGATAATGGACCAGAAAGATAATAAAGCAGCAAAGTGGAGGAAACAAAGGAATAATTGTGTGTGCACTAAAGTAGATTTTCCTTGCCTATAAAGGAGTATGTCTTTCCAACCATAGGGTAGAGGTATAAAATTGGTGAGTGAACATGCATAATCAGGATAACTGATAGGGACATAACGCTGTGCCCAAACCTTCGACCATATACATGTTCTTTGCTAATTTCACAAAGGACTCGTTGATGAGGAAAACATTGCCCTCCTTGAGTTTTCCCTGAATATTTTCTGCATTCATCACAATTACCTCTCCATACATATTGTTTCGATAGAAGATCAGTATTAAACACAAGGACGTTATATTAATAAGTTTTTAGTAGGCATGTGTTGGAAATATGCCCTAGAGGCAATAATAAATTGATTATTATTATATTTCCTTGTTCATGATAATCGTTTATTATCCATGCTAGAATTGTATTGATAGGAAACTCAGATACATGTGTGGATACATAGACAACACCATGTCCCTAGTAAGCCTCTAGTTGACTAGCTCGTTGATCAATAGATGGTTACGGTTTCCTCACCATGGACATTGGATGTCGTTGATAACGGGATCACATCATTAGGAGAATGATGTGATGGACAAGACCCAATCCTAAGCCTAGCACAAGATCATGTAGTTCGTATGCTAAAGCTTTTCTAATGTCAAGTATCATTTCCTTAGACCATGAGATTGTGCAACTCCCGGATACCGTAGGAGTGCTTTGGGTGTGCCAAACGTCACAACGTAACTGGGTGGCTATAAAGGTACACTACAGGTATCTCCGAAAGTATCTGTTGGGTTGGCACGAATCGAGACTGGGATTTGTCACTCCGTCTAAACGGAGAGGTATCTCTGGGCCCACTCGCTAGGACATCATCATAATGTGCACAATGTGATCAAGGAGTTTATCACGGGATGATGTGTTACGGAACGAGTAAAGAGACTTGCCGGTAACGAGATTGAACAAGGTATCGGGATACCGACGATCGAATCTCGGGCAAGTATCGTACCGCTAGACAAAGGGAATTGTATATGGGATTGATTAAGTCTTTGACATCGTGGTTCATCCGATGAGATCATCGTGGAACATGTGGGAGCCAACATGGGTATCTAGATCCCGCTGTTGGTTATTGACCGGAGAGTCATCTCGGTCATGTCTGCATGTCTCCCGAACCCGTAGGGTCTACACACTTAAGGTTCGGTGACGCTAGGGTTATAGAGATATTAGTATGCGGTAACCCGAAAGTTGTTCGGAGTCCCGGATGAGATCCCGGACGTCACGAGGAGTTCCGAAATGGTCCGGAGGTAAAGATTTATATATGGGAAGTCCTGTTTTGGTCACCGGACAAGTTTCGGGGTCACCGGTATTGTACCGGGACCACCGGAAGGGTCCCGGGGGTCCACCGGGTGGGGCCACCTGCCCCGGGGGGCCACATGGGCTGTAAGGGGGTGCGCCTTGGCCTATATGGGCCAAGGGCACCAGCCCCAAGAGGCCCATGCGCCAAGGGATAAGGAAAGGAAGAGTCCTAAAGGGGGAAGGCACCTCCGAGGTGCCTTGGGGAGGAGGGACTCCTACCTAGCCGCACCCTTCCTTGGAGGAAGGGCCAAGGCTGCGCCCCCCCTCTCCCTTGCCCCTATATATATGTGGGGGGGGTGGGAGGGCAGCCATACCTTTTCCTTTGGTGCAGCCCTCCCCTCTCCCAAGTCCTTCTCCTCTCCCGTGGTGCTTGGCGAAGCCCTGCAGGATTGCCACGCTCCTCCACCACCACCACGCCGTTGTGCTGCTGCTGGATGGAGTCTTCCTCAACCTCTCCCTCTCTCCTTACTGGATCAAGGCATGGGAGACGTCACCGGGCTGTACGTGTGTTGAACGCGAAGGTGCCGTGCGTTCGGCACTTGGTCATCGGTGATTTGGATCACGACGAGTACGACTCCATAAACCCCGTTCACTTGAACGCTTCCGCTTAGCGATCTACAAGGGTATGTAGATGCACTCTCCTTCCCCTCGTTGCTAGTTTCTCCATAGATAGATCTTGGTGACACGTAGGAAATTTTTGAATTTGTGCTACGTTCCCCAACAGTGGCATCATGAGCTAGGTCTATGCGTAGTTTCTATGCACGAGTAGAACACAAAGTAGTTGTGGGCGTTGATTTTGTTCAATATGCTTGCCGTTACTAGTCTTATCTTGATTCGGCGGCATCGTGGGACGAAGCGGCCCGGACCGACCTTACACGTACTCTTACGTGAGACTGGTTCCACCGACTGACATGCACTAGTTGCATAAGGTGGCTAGCGGGTGTTTGTCTCTCCTACTTTAGTCGGATCGGATTCGATGAAAAGGGTCCTTATGAAGGGTAAATAGCAATTGGCATATCACGTTGTGGTTTTTGCGTAGGTAAGAAACATTCTTGCTAGAAACCCATTGCAGCCACGTAAAACATGCAAAAAACAATTAGAGGACGTCTAACTTGTTTTTGCAGGGTATGCTATGTGATGTGATATGGCCAAAAGAATGTGATGAATGATATATGTGATGTATGAGATTGATCATGTTCTTGTAATAGGAATCACGACTTGCATGTCGATGAGTATGACAACCGGCAGGAGCCATAGGAGTTGTCTTAATTTATTTATGACCTGCGTGTCAACATAACGTCATGTAATTACTTTACTTTATTGCTAACCGTTAGCTATAGTAGTAGAAGTAATAGTTGACGAGACAACTTCATGAAGACACGATGATAGAGATCATGATGATGGAGATCATGGTGTCATGCCGGTGACAAGATGATCATGAAGCCCCAAGATGGAGATCAAAGGAGCTATATGATATTGGCCATATCATGTCACTATTATTTGATTGCATGTGATGTCTATCATGTTTATACATCTTGTTTACTTAGAACGACGGTAGTAAATAAGATGATCCCTCACTAAAATTTCAAGAAAGTGTTCCCCCTAACTGTGCACCGTTGCGACAGTTCGTTGTTTCGAAGCACCACGTGATGATCGGGTGTTAGATTCTAACGTTCACATACAACGGGTGTAAGCCAGATTTACACACACGAAACACTTAGGTTGACTTTACGAGCCTAGCATGTACAGACATGGCCTCGGAACACAAGAGACCGAAAGGTCGAGCATGAGTCGTATGGTAGATACGATCAACATGAAGATGTTCACGATGTTGACTAGTCCATCTCACGTGATGATCGGACACGGCCTAGTTGACTCGGATCATGTAATCACTTAGATGACTAGAGGGATGTCTATCTGAGTGGGAGTTCATAAGATGAACTTAATTATCCTGAACATAGTCAAAAGGTCTTCGCAAATTGTGTTGTAGCTCGCGCTTCAGTTCTACTGTTTAGATATGTTCCTAGAGAAAAATTAGTTGAAAGTTGATAGTAGCAATTAAGCGGACTAGGTCCGTAAACTGAGGATTGTCCTCATTGCTTCATAGAAGGCTTGTGTCCTTAATGCACCGCTCAGTGTGCTGAAGCTTGAATGTCGTCTGTGGATGTTGCGAACATCTGACATACACGTTTGGATGACTACATGATAGTTCAGTGCGTAATGCTAAACGGTTTAGAGTTGAGGCACCGAAGACGTTTTGAAACGTCGCGAAACATATGAGATGCTTCGAGGGCTGAAATTGGGATTTCAGGCTCGTGCCCACTTCAAGAGGTATAAGACCTCCAACGATTTTCTTAGCCTGCAAACTAAGGGAGAAAAGCTCAATTGTTGAGCTTGTGCTCAGATTGTCTGAGTACAACAATCATTTGAATCGAGTGGGAGTTGATCTTCCAGATGAGATAGTGATGTTTCTCCGAAGTCATTACCACCAAGCTGCTAGAGCTTCATGATGAACTATAACATATCGAGGACATATATGATGATCCTTGAGATATTCGCGATGTTTGACACCGCAAAAGTAGAAATCAAGAAGGAGCATCAATTGTTGATGGTTGATGAAACCACTAGTTTCAAGAAGGGCAAGGGCAAGAAGGGATACTTCATGAAATGGCAATTCAGCTGCTGCTCTAGTGAAGAAACCCAAGGTTGAACCCAAACCCGAGACTAAGTGCTTCTGTAATAAGGGGAACAGCCACTGGAGCAGAATTACCCTAGATACTTGGTAGATTAGAAGGTTGGCAAGGTCGATAGAAGTATATTGGATATACATTGTGTTGATGTGTACTTTACTAGTACTCCTAGTAGCACCAGGGTATTAGATACCGGTTCGGTTGCTAAGTGTTAGTAACTCGAAATAAAAGCTACGGAATAAGCGGAGACTAGCTAAAGGTGAGCTGACGATATGTGTTGGAAGTGTTTCCAATGTTGATATGATCAAGCATCGCACGCTCCCTCTACCATCGAGATTGGTGTTAAACCTAAATAATTGTTATTTGGTGTTTGCGTTGAACATAGACATGATTGGATTATGTCTATCGCAATACGGTTATTCATTTAAGGAGAATAATGGTTACTCTGTTTATTTGAATAATACCTTCAATGGTCTTGCACCTAAAATGAATGGTTTGCTGAATCTCGATCGTAGTGATACACATGTTCACGCCAAAAGATAGTAATGATAGTACCACCTACTTGTGGCACTGCCACGTAAGTCATATCAGTATAAAACGCATGAAGAAGCTCCATGTTGATGGATCTTTGGGCTCACTCGTTTTGAAAAGTTTGAGACATGCGAACCATGTCTATTGGTATATATGCATGAAGAAACTCCATGCAAATGGAACGTTTTGTACTCGCTTGATTTTGAATCACTTGAGACATGCAAATCATACCACATGGGCAAGATGACTGAAAGCCTCGGTTTCAGTAAAATGGAACTAGAAAGCAACTTGTTGGAAGTAATACATTTTGATGTGTGCAGTCCAATGAGTGCTGAGGCATGTAGTGGATATCGTTATGTTCTTACTTCACAGATGATTTGAGTAGATGTTGAGTATATTTACTTGATGAATCACGAGTCTGAATTATTGAAAGGTTCAAGTAATTTCAGGGTGAAGTTGAAAGATCGTCGTGACAAGAGGATAAAATATCTATGATATGATCATAGAGATGAATATCTGAATTACGAGTTTGGCACAGAATTAAGACATTGTGGAAATTGTTTCACAACTAATACAGCCTGGAACACCGTAGTGTGATGGTGTGTCTGAACATCATAACTGCACCCTATTGGATATGATGCATTTCATGATGTCTCTTATCGAATTACGACGATAGTTTATGGGTTAGGCATTAGAGACAACCACATTCACTTTAAATAGGGCACCACGTAATTCCGATGAGATGACACCGTATGAACTATGGTTTAGAGAAACCTAAGCTGTCATTTCTTAAAAGTGTGGGGCTGTCACGCTTATGTGAAAAAGTTTCAGGCTGATAAGCTCGAACCCAAAGCGGATAAATACATCTTCATAGGACACCCAAAAAAGTTGGGTATACCTCCTGTCTCAGATCCGAAAGCAATAAGGGATTGTTTCTAGAATCGAGTCCTTTCTCGAGGAAAAGTTTCTCTCGAAAGAATTGAGTGAGAGGATGGTGGAGACTTGATGAGGTTATTGAACCGTCTCTTCAACTAGTGTGTGGCAGAGCACAGGGAGTTGTTCCTGTGGCACCTACACCAATTGAAGTGGAAGCTTATGATAGTGATCATGAAACTTCAGATCAAGTCACTACCAAACCTCGTGGGATGACAAGGATGCGTACTACTTCAGAGTGGTACGTAATCCTGTCTTGGAAGTCATGTTGCTAGACAACAATGAACCTACGAGCCATGGAGAAGCGATGGTGGGCCCGGATTCCGATAAATGGCTCGAGACCATAAAATGCGAGAGAGGATCCATGTATGAAAACAAAGTGTAGACTTTGGCAGAACAGCTCGATGGTCGTAAGGCTATTGAGTACAGATGGATTTAAAAAGGAAGACGGACAATGATGGTAAGTATCACCATTAAGAAAGCTCGACTTGTCGTTAAGATGTTTTCCGACAAGTTCAAGGAGTTGACTACGATGAGACTTCTCACTCGTAGCGATGCTAAGAGTCTGTTGGAATTATATTAGCGATTACTGCATTATTTATGAAATCTTGCAGATAGGATGTCAAAACATTGTTTCCTCGACGATTTTCTTGAGGAAAGGTTGTATGTGATACAACCGGAAGGTTTTGTCAATCCTGAAAGATGCTAATAAGTATGCAAAGCTCCAGCAATCCTTCTAAGGACTGGAGTAAGCATCTTGGAGTTGGAATGTATGCTTTGATGAGATGATCAAAGATTTTGGGTTTATACAAAGTTTATGAGAAACTTGTATTTCCAAAGAAGTGAGTGGGAGCACTATAGAATTTGTGATAAATATATGTTGTTGATCAGAAATGACGTAGAATTTCTGGAAAGCATATAGGGTTATTTGGAAAGTGTTTTTCAATGGAAAGCCTGGATTAAGCTGCTTGAACATTGAGCATCAAGATCTATAAGGATAGATCAAAACGCTTAATGGTACTTTCAAATGAGCACATTCCTTGACATGATCTTGAAGGTGTTCAAGATGGATCAGTCAAAGAAGGAGTTCTTGCCTGAGTTGTAAGGTATGAAGTTAAGACTTAAAGCTCGACCACGGCAGAATAGAGAGAAAGGACGAAGGTCGTCCCCTATGCTTAAGACATAGGCTCTACAGTATGCTATGCTGTGTGCCGCACCTGAAGTGTGCCTTGCCATGAGTCAGTCAAGGGGTACAAGAGTGATCCAAGAATGGATCACAGGACAGCGGTCAAAGTTATCCTTAGTAACTAGTGGACTAAGGAATTTTCTTGATTATGGAGGTGGTAAAAGAGTTTGTCGTAAAGGGTTACGCCGATGCAAACTTTGACACTAATCCAGATTATTTGAGTAGTAAACTGGATTTGTATAGTTGAACAGTTATTTGGAATAGCTCCAAATAGAACGTGGTAGTTGCATCTAGGAGATGACATAGAGATTTGTAAAGCACACACGGATCTGAAAGGTTCAGACCCGTTGACTATAACCTCTCTCACAAGCATAACATGATCAAACCCAGAACTCATCGAGTGTTAATCACATGGTAAATGTGAACTAGATTATTGACTCTAGTAAACTCTTTGGGTGTTAGTCACATGGGGATGTGACCTTGAGTGTTAATCACATATCGATGTGAACTAGATTATTGACTCTAGTGCAAGTGGGAGACTGTTGGAAATATGCCCTAGAGGCAATAATAAATTGATTATTATTATATTTCCTTGTTCATGATAATCGTTTATTATCCATGCTAGAATTGTATTGATAGGAAACTCAGATACATGTGTGGATACATAGACAACACCATGTCCCTTGTAAGCCTCTAGTTGACTAGCTCGTTGATCAATAGATGGTTACGGTTTCCTGACCATGGACATTGGATGTCGTTGATAATGGGATCACATCATTAGGAGAATGATGTGATGGACAAGACCCAATCCTAAGCCTAGCACAAGATCATGTAGTTCGTATGCTAAAGCTTTTCTAATGTCAAGTATCATTTCCTTAGACCATGAGATTGTGCAACTCCCGGATACCATAGGAGTGCTTTGGGTGTGCCAAACGTCACAACGTAACTGGGTGGCTATAAAGGTACACTACAGGTATCTCCGAAAGTATCTGTTGGGTTGGCACGAATCGAGGCTGGGATTTGTCACTCCGTCTAAACGGAGAGGTATCTCTGGGCCCACTCGGTAGGACATCATCATAATGTGCACAATGTGATCAAGGAGTTTATCACGGGATGATGTGTTATGGAACGAGTAAAGAGACTTGCCGGTAACGAGATTGAACAAGGTATCGGGATACCGACGATCGAATCTCGGGCAAGTATCGTACCGTTAGACAAAGGGAATTGTATACGGGATTGATTAAGTCCTTGACATCGTGGTTCATCCGATGAGATCATCGTGGAACATGTGGGAGCCAACATGGGTATCCAGATCCTGCTGTTGGTTATTGACCGGAGAGTCATCTCGGTCATGTCTGCATGTCTCCCGAACACGTAGGGTCTACACACTTAAGGTTCGGTGACACTAGGGTTATAGAGATATTAGTATGCGGTAACCCGAAAGTTGTTCGGAGTCCCGGATGAGATCCCGGACGTCACGAGGAGTTCCGAAATGGTCCGGAGGTAAAGATTTATATATGGGAAGTCCTGTTTTGGTCACCGGACAAGTTTCGGGGTCACCGGTATTGTACCGGGACCACCGGAAGGGTCCCGGGGGTCCACCGGGTGGGGCCACCTGCCCCGGGGGGCCACATGGGCTGTAAGGGGGTGCGCCTTGGCCTATATGGGCCAAGGGCACCAGCCCCAAGAGGCCCATGCGCCAAGGGATAAGGAAAGGAAGAGTCCTAAAGGGGGAAGGCACCTCCGAGGTGCCTTGGGGAGGAGGGACTCCTACCTAGCCGCACCCTTCCTTGGAGGAAGGGCCAAGGCTGCGCCCCCCCTCTCCCTTGCCCCTATATATATGTGGGGGGGGTGGGAGGGCAGCCATACCTTTTCCTTTGGTGCAGCCCTCCCCTCTCCCAAGTCCTTCTCCTCTCCCGTGGTGCTTGGCGAAGCCCTGCAGGATTGCCACGCTCCTCCACCACCACCACGCCGTTGTACTGCTGCTGGATGGAGTCTTCCTCAACCTCTCCCTCTCTCCTTGCTAGATCAAGGCATGGGAGACGTCACCGGGTTGTATGTGTGTTGAACGCGGAGGTGTCGTGCGTTCGGCACTTGGTCATCGGTGATTTGGATCACGACGAGTACGACTCCATCAACCCCGTTCACTTGAACGCTTCCGCTTAGCGATCTACAAGGGTATGTAGATGCACTCTCCTTCCCCTTGTTGCTAGTTTCTCCATAGATAGATCTTGGTGACACGTAGGAAATTTTTGAATTTCTGCTACGTTCCCCAACAGCATGTTCATCAACAAAGATCCAGTCGGATAGTTAGAGACCTAGCGACTATGATCCAGTCGCATTCCCCTAGCTTGGTTTTCCTTTGTGAAACTAGGCAAAGTAAGGATAAGATGAAAAGCTACCGAAATAGGTTTGGTCTGCGAGGTTTTGAAGGTGTTAGCAGTGATGGTAATAGCGGGGGGCTTGCTCTCTATTGGCATGAAAATTGGACAGTGGATATTAGGCTTGCAAATTCAAGATGCATTGATGCAAACATCCAAGCTCCCGGAGAGACTAAATGGCACCTGACATGCGTGTATGGAGAGCCTCGTGTTGAGAATAGACACTTAATGTGGTCCTTGATGGAAGATATAGCTACCCAGAACGTTCTTCCTTGGTTGGCTGTTGGAGATTTTAATGAAGCCTTGTGGGATTTTGAACATTTTTCCAACACGCCGCGTGCGCCGGCCCAAATGCTTGCTTTTCGGGATTCACTTGAAGTGTGCGAGCTGACTAATTTGGGTTTTGTTGGAAGGCCATATACTTTTGATAATATGAGGAGTGGTGCAGCAAATGTTAAAGTACGATTAGATCGTGGAGTTGCAAATCTGGATTGGAGGTACATGTTCCCTGCTGCCTCAATCCATCATCTTGTTTCACCCCGGTCGGATCATTGTCCATTGCTTGTCAAGTGCGAAGCTGATTCGGGCCCAAAACCTAAGAAAGTTAAGCGCTATGAGATCATGTGGGAGAGGGATTCTGCCCTCACAAAAGTTATTGCAAACATGTGGAAAGATGCGGGCCAAAAACGTACACTTGGGGAGATTGGTCAAGCTTTGGGGAAGGTAATGACCTCGTTGCATCAATGGAGCAGAGCCAAAATTGGCAATGTAACTAGGGAGATTGAGAAGTCTCTTACGAGGCTAGAGGAGCTAATGAATATGAATGCGGACCGAGCCGAACTGAGAAAGGAGGAGGATAAAATGAATGAATTACTATACCGAGAAGAGATGATGTGGTTGCAAAGGTCTCGTATTTCTTGGTTAAAAGAAGGCGACCGAAATACAAAAATTTTCCATGCCAAAGCGATCTGGCGGGCGAGGCAAAACAGTATTAAAAAACTTGAAGATACAAATGGGGTTGTTCATTCTGGAGATGCAATGGGCCAGGCTGCTACTTCTTACTTTCAAAACATCTTCACTGCCGACCCCTTGCTTGATCCATCTCCTATTGTACAGCTCATGCAAACACATGTTAATGATGAAATTAATGAGTCTTTATGTGCTGAGTTTACTGAACAGGAGATAGCGGATGCTGTTTTCCAAATTGGAACGCTAAAGGCCCCAGGATTGGATGGATTTCCTGCTCGATTCTTCCAAAGAAATTGGTCCACGGTGCGTGCAGATGTTATAGCAGCAGTTAAGGAATTCTTTAACTCGGGTATCATGCCAGATTCTGTTAATGATACAATCATTGTTCTGATTCCGAAAATTCCTAACCCGGTTAAATTAACTGATTTTCGCCCTATTAGCCTTTGTAATGTTATCTATAAAGTTGTTGCTAAGTGCCTGGTGAATAGACTGAGACCTCTACTCAATGATATTATTTCTCCTACTCAGAGTGCATTTATTCCGGGTAGAATGACCACGGATAACGCCTTAATTGCATTTGAGTGCATCCATTATATCAAGCAAGAGAAGGACCCAGAAAAAAGTTTCTGTGCTTACAAGCTTGACCTTTCCAAGGCTTATGATAGGGTTGATTGGAATTACCTTAGGCAAACGATGGAAAAGATTGGTTTCACTCACAAATGGGTTGACTGGATAATGACATGTGTCACCACTGTGAGATATTCTGTAAAATTAAATGGAACAATCTTGGATTCATTTGCACCGTCGCGTGGGCTACGGCAAGGTGATCCTCTATCTCCGTACCTATTCCTGTTTGTTACATACGGTCTGTCTGCTCTTTTTGACAGTGCAACCAGACTAGGGAATGTTTCTCCTGTGAAGATATGTCGTAGCGCCCCGGGAATCTCTCATTTATTGTTTGCTGATGATACACTCCTATTCTTTGAAGCAAAACAATCTCAGGCAATGCATGTTAAGAGTATTTTGAATGCTTATACTGCTGCTACTTGACAATTACTCAACCCTGCAAAATGCTCCATCCTTTTTGGGGAATATTGTCCCATTATTCAGCAGCATGAAGTCAGAGCCATGCTCCAAGCTGATACCATAAATTTTGAAGAGAGTTACCTTGGTTTACCGACTCCTGATGGTCGCATGACAAAAGGTAAATTCCAAAATCTACAAGTTAAGCTGACAAAGAGAATGTTGCTTTGGGGATGCCCCTCACAAGGTGGTAAAGAAGTTCTTATAAAGTCCATTGCTCAGTCCATTCCAACTTATATCATGAGTATCTTTAAATTGCCTCTAGGACTTTGCGATGAACTAAATCAGATGATCCGCAACTATTGGTGGGGCTCAGAAAAAGGGAAAAGGAAAACCCATTGGAAATCTTGGGAGGAGATTACTGAACTGAAGTGTATGGGTGGTATTGGTTTTCGGGATTTCAGGTTGTTTAACCAAGCCTTACTTGCGCGGCAAGCTAGGCGTCTCCTGACAATCCCGGACAGTCTTTGTGCACGTGTCCTATGTGCCAAATACTACCCTAATGGTAGGCTTGAGGAAACTGTTTTTGCTGGTAACCCGTCATCATCATGGCAAGGAGTAGCTCATGGTCTTGAGCTTTTGAAAAAAGGGCTAATATGGAGGATTGGAAATGGCACCCAAGTGCGAATATGGAGAGATAGATGGATCCCTCGAAAACCCTCCATCCAAATAATCTCTGCCAAGGGGCGTTGCAGGTTGAAGTGGGTGTCTGAACTCTTGGATATCAATGGCAACTGGGACGTTGCTGCAGTCCGTCAATGGTTTCCGCTTGATGCTGATGTAATCTTGAAGATCAAGAATTCCGTGCGCAACGAGGACGATTTTATTGCTTGGGCTGGAGAGAAGACGGGCATCTTCTCGGTTCGTAGCGCATATAGGATTGCCTTTGAAGAAATGAACCAGCCGAATCAATCTTCTTCCAGTAACTCTCCTGATGGAGAACGAAGAGCTTGGTCAGCTATTTGGTCTTGTAATGCTCCACCAAAGACCTACATTTTTGCTTGGCGTGCTGCAAACAACTCACTTCCGACTTGGGATCTGAAGCATGCTAGGAAGCTGGAGGTTGTGGATTTATGTCCAGTTTGTGGCATTGAAAAAGAAGACATGTTTCATGCTTTGTGTCGATGTCCCAATGCCAGGAATCTTTGGCTTGCAATGGCTGATATTTGGCCTATCCCCGATCTTAAAGACATGATGAACACAGGCCCGGAATGGCTTCTCCATGCCCTGTGCAAATTGCCTGATGAGCAGCGCCTGCACCTGGTTATGCTCTTATGGAGAATTTGGTACGTTCGGAATGAGGTAGTACATGATAAACCAGCACCGCCAGTTCAGGTTTCTGTACGCTTTCTTAGAAGCTATGTTCAGTCCATTTTGACAATCGCCAAAGAGCCAGAGATAGACCCCTTGAAGGGGAAATCTGCTATGCTAGATTGTTCTTTTTCTGTTGCACCCGTGGCTACGTCTGAACTGGTAATTCCACTAGCTGTGTGGCTGAGACCTGAAGAAGGACAATTGAAACTCAATACAGATGGCTCCTTTGTTTCAGCGGACGGTACTGCTGGCAGCGGCATGATCTTGCGTGATCACAACGGTAATATAGTCCTCAGTGCTTGTCGTCATCTGTATCATTGCCTCAATGCTTTAGAGTCTGAACTTGCAGCCATCAGAGAGGGTCTATCACTTGCTTTACAATGGAGCAAGCTACCTATAGACATTGAGTCTGATTGCTTGGAGGCTATCAATCTGTTGAAGAAGGGAGAAATGGATAGATCTGCGAACAGTTTCATGGTTCATGAAATCAAAATACTCATGGATCAACGAAATTCTTGTATTACTCACATTTATCATAGTCAAAACACTGTAAGCCATTTGTTGGCATCTTTTGGTAGAACTACGGGTCGTACCATGGTGTGGCTCGGATCTGGACCTGATGAGGTCGTCAAACTGTGTAATTCTGCTAGTAGCTCGGCTACGTGAGTAATACAAGTAATTTCCCGCAAAAAAAATGTTCATCAACAAAGACGATGTCAAGATGCGTTCAATGCCCTTCTAGGGATCTCATACAATAGCTACACGTGAAAGCACAGTGACAAGCCAAGGGATGGCTTCAGATATGAAAGATGCAAATTGGCTTGAAAACCAACTCACTGAATTCTCTTACTTCTTCCTGTTGGGAAGAGAGTAAATCAGAATTGGTTATATTTCCACAAAGATGAGTTACCTGTGCAGAAGCCATAGATGATCGTAAGCTGCCGAAGTAGAAAAATTGCGAGTACAGTCTCCAAGAACTGCCCAAATCAATCGACCACAGCAAGCATGAAACACCTGTATGTATAGTTTTTGGAATGAGACAAAATCAGAACAATTTAATTGCTTGGTGGAAGAATGAATCATACATTCATACATGAACTGACAAATATTGCTGCTGGAGTAAGATGTGCATAGACAGCCATGGAGGGCAGCATTATATAGTACTTGGAAGGTTTGTGACTTCACCAGGCATTAAGCAAATGAATGAATGATAATAGGCCTGAATGAATGGTAATGGCCATAATAGCGAGCTTGAAGGACAACAGAGCAGTTTCCAGCAGAAGAATGCCATATTGCGAGCTTGAAGAAGAGGAGAGAAGTTACCAGTACACGAGGCGTCTGTCATTTAATCCCGCTCAATTGGTCGGTGGGATCAACCGGATGGACTCGGCTCCTGGATCCCACTCCTCCGGTCGCTGTGATCGACCGAATGGATGACTCGATCCCACCTGTGACCTCAGGTGGACGAACGCACACCGGCGGTCTTCACTTGATGGAACCGACCACCCCACTCCGCGGCTCGATTCTGGAGGTGAATCGATGCGGTCCCGTTTCACTCAACCTCGATCGGGACTCGGTTAGGGTTCGCGAGTGGGGAATCAATCCAGTCCTGTTCCCCTCAGCCTCGCGAGTGTTTTTCTTCTTCTTTTGAGCGGTTGGGGTAAATGGAGCTGACGCGGTAGCTCGTAGGCATCCTTCGAATGGGCTGCCGGCTCGCGAAAGGCCCAGTGCACCACAGGCGTTCGATTCGGCCCATGGAGCAGCAGCCCACAGGACAGCTGGGCCAATTGACACAGATTGTGAAGGAAATATGCCCTAGAGGCAATAATAAAGTTATTATTTATTTCCTTATATCATGATAAATGTTTATTATTCATGCTAGAATTGTATTAACCGGAAACATAATACATGTGTGAATACATAGACAAACAAAGTGTCACTAGTATGCCTCTACTTGACTAGCTCGTTAATCGAAGATGGTTATGTTTCCTAACCATGAACAAAAGAGTTGTTATTTGATTAACGGGATCACATCATTAGAAGAATGATGTGATTGACATGACCCATTCCATTAGCTTAGCACCCGATCGTTTAGTATGTTGCTATTGCTTTCTTCATGACTTATACATGTTCCTATGACTATGAGATTATGCAACTCCCGTTTGCCGGAGGAACACTTTGTGTGCTACCAAACGTCACAACGTAACTGGGTGATTATAAAGGAGCTCTACAGGTGTCTCCAAAGGTACATGTTGGGTTGGCGTATTTCGAGATTAGGATTTGTCACTCCGATTGTCGGGGAGGTATCTCTGGGCCCTCTTGGTAATGCACATTACATAAGCCTTGCAAGCATTGCAACTAATGAGTTAGTTGCGAGATGATGTATTACGAAACGAGTAAAGAGACTTGCCGGTAACGAGATTGAACTAGGTATTGAGATACCGACGATCGAATCTCGGGCAAGTAACATACCGATGACAGAGGGAACAACGTATGTTGTTATGCGGTCTGACCGATAAAAATCTTCATAGAATATGTAGGAGCCAATATGAGCATCCAGGTTCTGCTATTGGTTATTGACCGGAGACATGTCTCGGTCATGTCTACATTGTTCTCGAACCCGTAGGGTCCGCATGCTTAAGGTTTCGATGACAGTTATATTACGAGTTTATGAGTTTTGATGTACCGAAGTTAGTTAGGAGTCCCGGATGTGATCACGGACATAATGAGGAGTCTCGAAATGGTTGAGACATAAAGATTGATATATTGGACGGCTATATTCGGACACCGTAAGTGTTCCGGGTGATTTCGGAGAAAACCGAAGTACCGGAGGGTTACCGGAACCCCCCGGGAGAAGTAATGGGCCATATGGGACTTAGTGTTGAAAGAGAAGGGCAGCCAGGGTGCGCCGCGCGCCTCCTCCCCCTGGTCCAAATTGGACTAGGAGAGGGGGGCGACGCCACCGTTTCCTTCTCCCTCCCCACTTCCTTCCCCCTCCTAGTAGGAGTCCTACTCCTACTAGGAGGAGGACTCCTCCTTGGCGTGCCTATAGGGCCGGCCGGCCTCCTCCCCTTGCTCCTTTATATACGGGGGCAGGGGGCACCCCTAGACACACAAGTTGATCTTCGTGATCGTTCTCTTAGCCGTGTGCGGTGCCCCCTTCCACGATAATACTCGATAATATTATAGCGGTGCTTAGGCGAAGCCCTGCGATGGTAGAACATCAAGATCGTCACCACGCCGTCGTGCTGACGGAACTCTTCCCCGACACTTTGCTGGATCGGAGTCCGGGGATCGTCATCGAGCTGAACATGTGCTAAAACTCGGATGTGCCGTAGTTTCGGTGCTTGATCGGTCGGGCCGTGAAGACGTACGACTACATCAACCGTGTTGTGCTAACGCTTCCGTTCTCGGTCTACAAGGGTACGTAGATCACACTCTCCCCTCTCATTGCTATGCATCACCATTATCTTGCATGTGCGTAGGAATTTTTTTGAAATTACTACGTTCCCCTACAGTGGTATCAGAGCCTAGGTTTTATGTGTTGATGTTGTGCACGAGTAGAACACAAGTGAGTTGTGGGTGATATAAGTCATACTGCTTACCGGCATGTCATACTTTGGTTGGGCGGTATTGTTGGATGAAGCGGCCCGGACCGACATTACGCGTACGCTTACGCGAGACTGGTTCTACCGACGTGCTTTGCACACAGGTGGCTGGCGGGTGTCAGTTTCTCCAACTTTAGTTGAACCGAGTGTGGCTACGCCCGGTCCTTGCGAAGGTTAAAACAACACCAACTTGACAAACTATCATTGTGGTTTTGATGCATAGGTAAGAACGGTTCTTGCTAAGCCCGTAGCAGCCGCGTAAAACTTGCAACAACAAAGTAGAGGACGTCTAACTTGTTCTTGCAGGGCATGTTGTGATGTGATATGGTCAAGACGTGATGAGATATAAGTTGTTGTATGAGATGATCATGTTTTGTTGAAGTTATCGACAACTGGCAAAATCCTTATGGTTATCTCTCTATTGCATAAGATGCAAGTGCCCAATAATTGCTTTACTTTATCGCGATGCGATAGCAATAGTTGCAAGAGCAATTATTGGCGAGACGACCATGTGACGACACATTGATATAGATCAAGATGATGGAGATCATGGTGTCATGCCGGTGACGATATAGATCATGATAGTACTTTGGAGATAGAGATCAAAGGCGCAAGATGATGATGGCCATATCATGTCACATATTTTGATTGCATATGATGTTTATCTTTTATACATCTTATTTTTGCTTTGTTTGATGGTATCATTTTAAGATGATCTCTCACTAATTATCAAGAAGTGTTCTCCCTGAGTATGCACTGTTGCAAAAGTTCTTCATGCTGAGACACCACGTGATGATCGGGTGTGATAGGCTCTACGTTCAAATACAACGGGTGCAAAACAGTTGCACACGCGGAATACTCAGGTTATACTTGACGAGCCAGGCATATACAGATATGCCTCGGAACACAGAGACCGAAAGGTCAAGCATGAATCATATAGTAGATATGATCAACACAGTGATGTTCACCATTGAAACTACTGTTGGGGAACGTATCAGAAATTCAAAATTTTCCTACGTGTCACCAAGATCTATCTATGGAGAAACCAGCAACATGGGGAAGGAGAGTGCATCTACATACCCTTGTAGATCGCTAAGCGGAAGCGTTCAAGTGAACGGGGTTGATGGAGTCGTACTCGTCGTGATCCAAATCACCGATGACCAAGTGCCGAACGGACGGCACCTCCGCGTTCAACACACGTACAGCCCGGTGACGTCTCCCATGCCTTGATCCAGCAAGGAGAGAGGGAGAGGTTGAGGAAGACTCCATCCAGCAGCAGCACAACGGCGTGGTGGTGGTGGAGGAGCGTGGCTAGAAGAGGAGGAAGAAGAGACGCAGGGCTGCACCAACGAGAGATCAAATCGCGTGTTATGGGCAGCCCTATGCCTCACTATTTATAGGGGAGAGAGAGGAGGGTGTGCCCCCTTCTAGGGTTCCCACCCCTAAGGGGGGCGGCATCCCTAGATGGCAAAGGGGGTGGCGGCCAAGAGGGGAGAGGAGAGGGAGGCGCACCAATATGGGCCCTAAGGCCCATATCCCCTTAGGGTTTGCCCCCTTTCCACCTCTTAGGCGCCATGGGCCCTTGTGGGAGGCGCACCAGCCCACTAAGGGGCTGGTCCCTCACCACTCTTGGCCCATGCAAGCCTCCGGGGTTGGTGGCCCCACTTGGTGGACCCCCGAGACCCTCCCGGTGGTCCCGGTACGTTACCGATAAACCCCGAAACTCTTTCGGTGACCAAAACATGACTTCCCATATATAAATCTTTACCTCCGGACCATTCCGGAACTCCTCATGACGTCCGGGATCTCATCCGGGACTCCGAACAACATTCGGTAACCACATACAAAATTCCTTTATAACCCTAGCATCATCGAACCTTAAGTGTGTAGACCCTACGGGTTCGGGAGACATGCAGACATGACCGAGACGTTCTCCGGTCAATAACCAACAGCGGGATCTGGATACCCATGTTGGCTCCCACATGTTCCACGATGATCTCATCGGATGAACCACAATGTCAAGGACTCAATCGATCCCTTATACAATTCCCTTTGTCTAACGGTATTGTACTTGCCCGAGATTCGATCGTCGGTATACCGATACCTTGTTCAATCTCGTTACCGGCAAGTCTCTTTACTCGTTCCGTAACACATTATCCCGTGATCAACCCCTTGGTCACATTGTGCACATTATGATGATGTCCTACCGAGTGGGCCCAGAGATACCTCTCCGTTTACACGGAGTGACAAATCCCAGTCTCGATTCGTGCCAACCCAACAGACACTTTCGGAGATACCTGTAATGCACCTTTATAGCCACCTAGTTACGTTGTGACGTTTGGTACACCCAAAGCATTCCTACGGTATCCGGGAGTTGCACAATCTCATGGTCTAAGGAAAAGATACTTGACATTAGAAAAGCTTTAGCATACGAACTACACGATCTGTGCTAGGCTTAGGATTGGGTCTTGTCCATCACATCATTCTCCTAATGATGTGATCCCGTTATTAACGACATCCAATGTCCATAGCCAGGAAACCATGACTATCTCTTGATCACAACGAGCTAGTCAACTAGAGGCTCACTAGGGACATATTGTGGTCTATGTATTCACACGTGTATTACGATTTCCGGATAATACAGTTATAGCATGAATAAAAGACTATTATCATGAACAAAGAAATATAATAATAACATATTTATTATTGCCTCTAGGGCATATTTCCAACAGTCTCCCACTTGCACTAGAGTCAATAATCCAGTTCACATCGATATGTGATTAACACTCAAGGTCACATCCCCATGTGACTAACACCCAAGAGTTCTGGGTTTGATCATGTTATGCTTGTGAGAGAGGTTATAGTCAACGGGTCTGAATCTTTCAGATCCGTGTGTGCTTTACAAATCTCTATGTCATCTCCTAGATGCAGCTACCACGCTCTATTTGGAGCTATTCCAAATAAATGTTCTACTTGGAGCTATTCTAAATTGTTGCTCCATTATACGTATCCGGTATCTCTACTCAGAGCTATCCAGATAGGTGTTAAGCTTGCATCGTCATAACTCTTTACGTCGAACTCTTTATCACCTCCATAACCGAGAAAATTTCTTAGTCCACTAGTTACTAAGGATAACTTTGACCGTTGTACTATGATCCATTCTTGGATCACTCTTGTACCCCTTGACTGACTCATGGCAAGGCACACTTCAGGTGCGGTACACAGCATAGCATACTGTAGAGCCTACGTCTAAAGCATAGGGGATGACCTTCGTCCTTTCTCTCTTTTCTGCCGAGGTCGAGCTTTAAGTCTTAACTTCGTACCTTACAACTCAGGCAAGAACTCCTTCTTTGACTGATCCATCTTGAACACCTTCAAGATCATGTCAAGGTATGTGCTCATTTGAAAGTATTATTAAGCATTTTGATCTATCCTCATAGGTCTTGATGCTCAATGTTTGAGTAGCTTAATCTAGGTTTTCTATTGAAAAACACCTTTCAAATAACCCTATATGCTTTCTAGAAATTCTACATCATTTCTGATCAACAATATGTCAACAACATATACTCATCAGAAATTCTATAGTGCTCCCACTCACTTCTTTGGAAATACAAGTTTCTCATAAACTTTGTATAAACCCAAAATCTTTGATCATCTCATCCAAGCGCACATTCCAACTCCGAGATGCTTACTCCAGTCCATGGAAGGATCGCTGGAGCTAGCATACCTTTTAGCATCCTTAGAATCGACAAAACCTTTCTGATTGTATCACATACAACCTTTCCTTACGAAAACTGGTAAGGAAACTCGTCTTGACATCCATCTGCCAGATTTCATAAATGCAGCTAATGCTAACATGATTCCAACGGACTTAAGCATCGCTACGGATGAGAAAATCTCATCGTAGTCAACTCCTTGAACTTGTGAAAAACTCTTCGCCACAAGTCGAGCTTCATAGACGGTGACATTACCGTCCATGTCCGTCTTCTTCTTAAAGATCCATTTATCTCAATGGCTTGCCGATCATCGGGCAAGTCCACCAAAGTCCATGCTTTGTTCTGATACATGGATCCTATCTCGGATTCCATAGCTTCTAACCATTTGTCGGAATTTGGGCCCACCATCGCTTCTCCATAGCTCGTAGGTTCATTGTTGTCTAGCAACATGATCTTCAAGACAGGATCACCGTGCCACTCCGAAGTAGTACGCGTCCTTGTCGTCCTACGAGGTTCGGTAGTGACTTGATCCGAAACTTCATGATCACTATCATAAGCTTCCACTTCAATTGGTGTAGGTGCCACAGGAACAACTTCCTATGCCCTGATACACACTGGTTGAAGTGATGGTTCAATAACCTCATCAAGTCTCCACCATCCTCCCACTCAACTTTTCGAGACAAACTTTTCCTCGAGAAAGGACCCGGTACAAGAAACAATCCTTATTGCTTTCGGATCTGAATTAGGAGGTATACCCAACTGTTTTGGGTGTCCTATGAAGATGCATTTTATCCGCTTTGGGTTCGAGCTTATCAACCTGAAACTTTTTCACATAAGCATTGCAGCCCCAAACCTTTAAGAAATGACATCTTAGGTTTCTCTAAACCATAGTTCATATGGTGTCATCTCAACGGAATTACGTGGTGCCCTATTTAAAGTGAATGTGGTTGTCTCTAATGCCTAACCCATAAATGATAGTGGTAATTCGATAAGAGACATCATGGTATGCACCATATCCAATAGGGTGCAACTATGATGTTCGGACACACCCTCACTATGGTGTTCCAGGCGGTATTAATTGTGAAACAATTTCCACAATGTCTTAATTGCGTGCCAAAGCTCGTAACTCAGATACTCATCTCTATGATCATATCATAGACATTTCATCCTCTTGTCACGATGATCTTCAACTTCACTCTGAAATTACTTGAACCATTCAATAATACAGACTTGTGTTTCATCAAGTAAATATACTCTACATCTACTCGAATCATCTGTGAAGTAAGAACATAACGATATTCACTGCATGCCTCAGCACTCATTGGACTGCACACATCAAAATGTGTTGCTTCCAACAAGTTGCTATCTTGTTCCATTTTACTGAAACCGAGGCTTTTCAGTCATCTTGCCTATGTGGTATGATTTGCATATCTCAAGTGATTCAAAATCAAGTGAGTCCAAATGATCCATCTACATGGAGTTTCTTCATGCGTATACACCAACAGGCATGGTTCGCATGTCTCAAACCTTTCAAAAATGAGTGAGTCCAAAGATCCATCAACATGGAGCTTCTTCATGCATTTTATACCGATATGACTTACACGGCAGTGCCACAAGTAGGTGGTACTATCATTACTATCTTTTGGCATGAACATGTGTATCACTACGATCAAGATTTCAATGAACCATTCATTTTAGGTGCAAGACCATTGAAGGTATTATTCAAATAAATAGAGTAACCATTATTCTCTTTAAATGAGTAACCGTATTGCGATAGTCATAATCCAATCATGTCTATGCTCAATGCAAACACCAAATAACAATTATTCAGGTTTTAACACCAATCTCGATGGTAGAGGGAGCGTGCGATGCTTGATCATATCAACATTGGAAACATTTCCAACACATATCGTCAGCTCACCTTTAGCTAGTCTCCGTTTATTCCGTAGCTTTTATTTCGAGTTACTAACACTTTAGCAACCGAACCGGTATCTAATACCCTGGTGCTACTAGGAGTACTAGTAAAGTACACATCAACACAATGTATATCCAATATACTTCTATCGACCTTGCCAGCCTTCTCATCTACCAAGTATCTAGGGTAATTCTGCTCTAGTGACTATTCCCCTTATCGCAGAAGCACTTAGTCTCGGGTTTGGGTTCAACCTTGGGTTTCTTCACTGGAGCAGCAGCTGATTTGCTGTTTTATGTAGTATCCCTTCTTGCCCTTGCCCTTCTTGAAACTAGTGGTTTCACTAACCATCAACAATTGATGCTCCTTCTTGATTTCTACTTTCGTGGTGTCAAACATCGCGAATATCTCAAGGATCATCATATATGTCCCTGATATATTATAGTTCATCACGAAGCTCTAGCAGCTTGGTGGCAATGACTTTGGAGAAACATCACTATCTCATCTGGAAGATCAAATCCCACTCGATTCAAGTGATTGTTGCACTCAGACAATCTGAGCACAAGCTCAACGATTGAGCTCTTCTCCCTTAGTTTGCAGGCTAAGAAAATCGTCGGAGGTCTTATACCTCTTGACGTGGTCACGAGCCTGAAATCCCAATTTCAGCCCTTGAAACATCTCATATGTTCCGCGACATTTCGAAAACGTCTTTAGTGCCTCAACTCTAAACCGTTTAACTGAACTATCACGTAGTTATCAAAACGTGTATGTCCGATGTTCACAACATCCACAAATGACGTTTGGGGTTCAGCACACTGAGCAGTGCATTAAGGACATAAGCTTTCTACTGATCGCATAATTGCTACTATCAACTTTCAACTATATTTTCTCTAGGAACATATCTAAAACAGTAGAACTAAGCGTGAGCTAACGACATAATTTGCAAAACGTCTTTTGACTATGTTCAGGATAATTAAGTTCATCTTATGAACTCCCACTCAGATAGACATCCCTCTGGTCATCTAAGTGATTACATGATCCGAGTCAACTAGGCCGTGTCCGATCATCACGTGAGACGGACTAGTCATCATCGGTGAACATCTTCATGTTGATCGTATCTACTATACGACTCATGCTCAACCTTTCGGTCTTCGTGTTTCGAGGCCATGTCTGTACATGCTAGGCTCGTCAAGTTAACCCTAAGTGTTTTCGCTGTGTAAAACTATCTTACACCCGTTGTATGTGAACGTAAGAATCCATCACACCCGATCATCACGTGGTGCTTAGAAGCGACGAACTGTAGCAACGGTGCACAGTTAGGGGAGAACACTTCTTGAAATTTTGTAAGGGATCATCTTATTTACTACCGTCGTCCTAAGTAAACAAGATGCATAGTCATAATAAACATCACATGCAATTATATAGTTGTGACATGATATGGCCAATATCATATAGCTCCATTGATCTCCATCTTCGGGGCTCCATGATCATCTTGTCACCGGCTTGACACCATGATCTCCATCATCGTGTTTTCATGAAGTTGTCACGCCAACGACTACTTCTACTTCTATAGCTAACGCGTTTAGCAATAAAGTAAAGTAAGTTACATGGCGTTGTTCAATGACACGCAGGTCATACAATAAATAAAGACAACTCCTATGGCTCCTGCCGGTTGTCATTCTCATCGACATGCAAGTCGTAAATCCTATTACAAGAAGATGATCAATCTCATACATCACATATCATTCATCACATTCTTCTTGGCCATATCACATCACATAGCATACCCTGCAAAAACAAGTTAGACGTCCTCTAATTGTTGTTTGCATGTTTTACGTGGCTGCTATGGGTCGGTCCGGGCCGCTTCATCCCACAATACCGTCGAAACAAGATTGGACTAGTAACGGTAAGCATATTGAACAAAATCAACGCCCACAACTACTTTGTGTTCTACTCGTGCAAAGAATCTACGCAATAGACCTAGCTCATGATGCCACTGTTGGGGAACGTAGCAGAAATTCAAAATTTTCCTACGTGTCACCAAGATCTATCTATGGAGAAACCAGCAACGAGGGGAAGGAGAGTGCATCTACATACCCTTGTAGATCGCTAAGCAGAAGCGTTCAAGTGAACGGGGTTGATGGAGTTGTACTCGTCGTGATCCAAATCACCGATGACCAAGTGCCGAACGGACGACACCTCCGCGTTCAACACACGTACAGCCCGGTGACGTCTCCCATGCCTTGATCCAGCAAGGAGAGAGGGAGAGGTTGAGGAAGACTCCATCCAGCAGCAGCACAACGGCGTGGTGGTGGTGGAGGAGCGTGGCTAGAAGAGGAGGAAGAAGAGACGCAGGGCTGCACCAACGAGAGATCGAATCGCGTGTTATGGGCAGCCCTATGCCTCACTATTTATAGGGGAGAGGGAGGAGGGTGCGCCCCCTTCTAGGGTTCCCACCCCTAAGGGGGGCGGCAGCCCTAGATGGCAAAGGGGGTGGCGGCCAAGAGGGGAGAGGAGAGGGAGGCGCACCAATATGGGCCCTAAGGCCCATATCCCCTTAGGGTTTGCCCCCTTTCCACCTCTTAGGCTCCATGGGCCCTTGTGGGAGGCGCACCAGCCCACTAAGGGGCTGGTCCCTCACCACTCTTGGCCCATGCAAGCCTCCGGGGTTGGTGGCCCCACTTGGTGGACCCCCGGGACCCTCCCGGTGGTCCCGGTACGTTACCGATAAACCCCGAAACTCTTCCGGTGACCAAAACAGGACTTCCCATATATAAATCTTTACCTCCGGACCATTCCGGAACTCCTCGTGACGTCCGGGATCTCATCCGGGACTCCGAACAACATTTGGTAACCACATACAAACTTCCTTTATAACCCTAGCGTCATCGAACCTTAAGTGTGTAGACCCTACGGGTTCGGGAGACATGCAGACATGACCGAGACGTTCTCCGGTCAATAACCAACAGCGGGATATGGATACCCATGTTGGCTCCCACATGTTCCACGATGATCTCATCGGATGAACCACGATGTCAAGGACTCAATCGATCCCTTATACAATTCCCTTTGTCTAACGGTATTGTACTTGCCCGAGATTCGATCGTCGGTATACCGATACCTTGTTCAATCTCGTTACCGGCAAGTCTCTTTACTCATTCCGTAACACATCATCCCGTGATCAACCCCTTGGTCACATTGTGCACATTATGATGATGTCCTACCGAGTGGGCCCAGAGATACCTCTCCGTTTACACGGAGTGACAAATCCCAGTCTCGATTCGTGCCAACCCAACAGACACTTTCGGAGATACCTGTAATGCACCTTTATAGCCACCTAGTTACGTTGTGACATTTGGTACACCCAAAGCATTCCTACGGTATCCGGGAGTTGCACAATCTCATGGTCTAAGGAAAAGATACTTGACATTAGAAAAGCTTTAGCATACGAACTACACGATCTGTGCTAGGCTTAGGATTGGGTCTTGTCCATCACATCATTCTCCTAATGATGTGATCCCGTTATTAACGACATCCAATGTCCATAGCCAGGAAACCATGACTATCTCTTGATCACAACGAGCTAGTCAACTAGAGGCTCACTAGGGACATATTGTGGTCTATGTATTCACACGTGTATTACGATTTCCGGATAATACAGTTATAGCATGAATAAAAGACTATTATCATGAACAAAGAAATATAATAATAACATATTTATTATTGCCTCTAGGGCATATTTCCAACAACTACTCCATCTCACGTGATGATCGGACATGGTTTAGTTGATTTGGATCACGTGATCACTTAGAGGATTAGAGGGATGCCTATCTAAGTGGGAGTTCTTAAGTAATATGATTAATTGAACTTTAATTTATCATGAACTTAGTCCTGGTAGTATTAGCATATCTATGTTGTAGATCAATAGCTCGCGTTGTTGCTTCCCTATGTTTTATATATGTTCCTAGAGAAAACTAAGTTGAAAGATGTTAGTAGCAAAGATGCGAATTGGATCTGTGATCTCTGGTTTATCCTCATTGCTGCACAGAAGAATTATGTCCTTGATGCACCGCTAGGTGACAGACCTAATGCAGGAGCAAATGCAGACGTTATGAACGTTTGGCTAGCTCAATATGATGACTACTTGATAGTTTAGTGCACCATGCTTAACGGCTTAGAATTGGGACTTCAAAGACGTTTTGAACATTATGGACCATATGAGATGTTCCAGGAGTTGAAGTTAATATTTCAAGCAAATACCCGAGTTGAGAGATATGAAGTCTCCAACAAAGTTCTATAGCTAAAATATGGAGGAGAATCGCTCAAGCAGTGAGCATGTGCTCAGATTGTCTGAGTACTGCAATCGCTTGAAT
Organism: Triticum dicoccoides; assembly: GCF_002162155.2. Lineage (NCBI taxonomy): Eukaryota > Viridiplantae > Streptophyta > Magnoliopsida > Poales > Poaceae > Triticum > Triticum dicoccoides. Next base: position 560,313,030 of record NC_041390.1, on the reverse strand, counting down.
CAAGTGGGAGTTAATCTTCCAGATAAGATAGTGATTGACAGAATTCTCTAGTCACCATCACCAAGTTAGTGGAACTTCGTGATGAACTATAATATGCAAGGGATAATGAATACAATTCCCAAGCTCTTCGTGATGCTAAAATCGACGAAGGTAGAAATCAAGAAAAGCATCAAGTGTTGATGGTTGACGAGACCACTAGTTTCAAGAAAACGGCAAAGGGAAGAAGGGGAACTTCAAGAAGAACGGCAAGCAAGTTGCTGCTCAAGTGAAGAAGCCCAAGTCTGGTCCTAAGTCTGAGACTAAGTGCTTCTACTCCAAAGGGACTGATCACTGGAAGCGGAACTACCCCAAGTATTTGGCGGATAAGAAGGATGGCAAAGTGAACAAAGGTATATTTGATATACATGTTATTGACGTGTGCTTTACTAGTGTTTATAGCAACCCCTCAGTATTTGATACTAGTTCAGTTGCTAAGATTAGTAACTCGAAATGGGAGTTGCAGAATAAACAGAGACTAGTTAAGGGTGAAGTGACGATGTGTGTTGGAAGTGGTTCCAAGATTGATACGATCATCATCGCACACTCACTATACTTTCGGGATTAGTGTTGAACCTAAATAAGTGTTATTTGGTGTTTGCGTTGAGCATGAATATGATTTGATCATGTTTATTGTAAGATGGTTATTCATTTAAGTAAGAGAATAAATTGTTCTTCTGTTTACATGAATAAAACCTTAATAGTTCGTTGGATCTCGGTCGTAGTGATACACATAATCATAATATTGAAACCAAAGGTGCAAAGTTAATAATGATAGTGCAACTTATTTGTGGCACTGCCGTTTAGGTCATATTGGTGTAAAGCGCATGAAGAAAATCCATGCTGATGGGCTTTTGGAATCACTTGATTATGAATCAGTTGATGCTTGCGAACCATGCCTCATGGGCAAGATGACTAAGACTCCGTTCTCCGGAACAATGGAGCGAGCAACAGATTTGTTGGAAATCATACATACTGATGTATGTGGTCCAATGAATATTGAGGCTCGAGGGAGGTATCATTATTTTCTGATATTCACAGATGATTTGAGCAGATATGAGTATATCTACTTGATGAAACACAAGTCTGAAACATTTGAAAAGTTCAAAGAATTTCAGAGTGAAGTGGAGAATCATCGTAACAAAAATAAAAGTTTCTACGATATGATCGCAAAAGTAAAATATTTGAGTTACGAGTTTGGCCTTCAGTTAAAAACAATGTGAAATAGTTTCACTAATCACGCCACCTGGAACACCACAGCATAATGGTGTGTCCGAACATCCTAACCGTACTTTATTAGATATGGTGCGATCTATGATGTCTCTTACCGATCTACCACTATCGTTTTGGGGTTATGCATTAGAGACAGCTACATTCACATTAAATAGGGCACCATCTAAATCCGTTGAGATGACACCGTATGAACTATGGTTTAGCAAGAAACCTAAGCTGTCGTTTCTTAAAGTTTGAGGTTGCCATGCTTATGTGAAAAAGTTTCAACTTGATAAGCTCAAACCTAAATCGGAGAAGTGCGACTTCATAGGATATCCAAAGGAAACTATTGGATACACCTTCTATCACAGATCCGAAGGCAAGACTTTTGTTGCTAAATTCGAAAACTTTCTAGAGAAGGAGTTTCTCTCGAAAGAAGTGAGTGGGAGGAAAGTAGAACTTGATGAGGTTGTTGGGGAACATAGTAATTTCAAAAAATTTCCTACGCACACGCAAGATCATGGTGATGCATAGCAACGAGGGGGAGAGCGTGATCTACATACCTAGTAGATCGACAACGGAAGCGTTTGGTTGATGTAGTCGTACGTCTTCACGGCCCGACCGATCAAGCACCGAAACTACGGCACCTCCGAGTTTTAGCACACGTTCAGCTCCATGACGATCCCCGGACTCTGATCCAACAAAGTGTCGGGGAAGAATTCCGTCAGCACGACGGCGTGGTGACGATCTTGATGTACTACTGCTGCAGGGCTTCGCCTAAGCACCGCTACAATATTATCGAGGACTATGGTGGCTGGGGCGCCGCACACGGCTAAGAATAAGATCACGTGGATCAACTTGTGTTCATGGGGTGCCCCTTGCCTCAGTATATAAAGGATGGAGGAGGAGGAGGCCGACCAAGGCTAGGTGCGGCCAGGATGTGGAGTCCTACTAGGACTCCAAGTCCTAGTAGGAGTCCACCAAGAGGGGAGGAAGGGAGAAGGAAGTGGAGGAGAAGGAGAGGTGGCCGGCCCCCTTTTCCCTAGTCCAATTCGGACTAGAGGGGAGGGGGCGCAGCAGCCCCTTGGCCCTTTCTCCTCTTCCCACTAAAGCCCATCAAGGCCCATTGCTTCTCCCGTAACTACCCGGTACTCCGAAAAATACCCGAATCACTCGGAGCCTTTCCGATGTCCGAATATAGTCGTCCAATATATCAATCTTTATGTCTCGACTATTTCGAGACTCCTCGTCATGTCCCCGATCTCATCCGGGACTCCGAACTCCTTCGGTACATCAAAACTCATAAACTCATAATATAACTGTCATCGAAACCTTAAGCGTGCGGACCCTACGGGTTTGAGAACAATGTAGACATGACCGAGACACGTCTCCGGTCAATAACCTATAGCGGGACCTGGATGCCCATATTGGCTCCTACATATTCTATGAAGATCTTTATCGGTCAGACCGCATAACAACATACGTTGTTCCCTTTGTCATCGGTATGTTACTTGCCCGAGATTCGATCATCGGTATCTTAATACCTAGTTCAATCTCATTACCGGCAAGTCTCTTTACTCGTTCCGTAATACATCATCTCACAACTAACTCATTAGTTTCAATGCTTGCAAGGCTTATGTGATGTGCATTACCGAGAGGGCCCAGAGATACCTCTCCGACAATCGGAGTGACAAATCCTAATCTCGAAATACGCCAACCCAACATGTACCTTTGGAGACACCTGTAGAGCTCCTTTATAATCACCCAGTTACGTTGTGACGTTTGGTAGCACACAAAGTGTTCCTCCGGCAAACGGGAGTTGCATAATCTCATAGTCATAGGAACATGTATAAGTCATGAAGAAAGCAATAGCAACATACTAAACGATCGGGTGCTAAGCTAATGGAATGGGTCATGTCAATCACATCATTCTCCTAATGATGTGATCCCGTTAATCAAATAACAACTCTTTTGTTTATGGTTAGGAAACATAACCATCTTCGATTAATGAGCTAGTCAAGTAGAGGCATACTAGTGACACTTTGTTTGTCTATGTATTCACACAAGTATTATGTTTCCGGTTAATACAATTCTAGCATGAATAATAAACATTTATCATGATATAAGGAAATAAATAATAATTTTTTTATTGCCTCTAGGGCATATTTCCTTCAGAGGTAACTGTACCTGCTCCCTTATTGAAAAGTAGTTCATCATAGAAATCTGTTCCTGTGACTACTACACCAATTAGTGAGGAAGCTAATGATAATGATCATGTAACTTCAGATCAAGTTACTACCGAACCTCGTAGGTAAACCAGAGTGAGATCCGCACCAAAGTGGTACGGTAATCCTGTTCTGGAGGTCATGTTACTTGACCATGACGAACCTACGAACTATGAGGAAGCGATGATGAGCCCAGATTCCGTGAAATGGCTTGAGGCCATGAAATCTGAGATGAGATCCATGTATGAGAACAAAGTATGGACTTTGATTGGCTTGCCCAATGATCGGCGAGCCATTGAGATTAAATGGATCTTCAAGAGGAAGACGAACGCTGATAGTAGTGTTACTATCTACAAAGCTAGAATTGTCGCAAAAAGGTTTTCGACAAGTTCAAGGTGTTGACTACGATGAGAGTTTCTCACTCGTATCTATGCTTAAGTCTGTCTGAATCATGTTAGCAATTGCCGCATTTTATGAAATCCGGCAAATGGATAAACAAAACTGCATCCCTTAATGGATTTATTAAAGAAGAGTTGTATATGATACAACCAGAAGGTTTTGTCAATCCTAAAGGTGCTAACAAAATGTGCAAGCTCCAGCGATCCATCTATGGACTGGTGCAAGTATCTCGGAGTTGGAATATGCGCTTTGATGAGATGATCAAAGCATATAGTTTTATACAGACTTGCGGTGAAGCCTGTATTTACAAGAAAGTGAGTGGGAGCACTACATCATTTCTGATAAGTATATGTGAATGACATATTGTTGATCGGAAATAATGTAGAATTATTCTGCAAAGCATAAAGGAGTGTTTTTGAAAGAAGTTTTTCAAAGAAAGACCTCGGTAAAGTTGCTTACATATTAAGCATCAAGATCTATAGAGATAGATCAACATGCTTGATAAGTTTTTTCAATGAGTACATACCTTGACAATATTTTGAAGTAGTTCAAAAATGGAACAGTCAAAGAAAGAGTTCTTGGCTGTGTTACAAGGTGTGAAATTGAGTAAGACTCAAACCCGACGACGGCAGAATATAGAAAGAGAATGAAAGTCATTCCCTATGCCTCAGTCATAGGTTCTATAAAGTATGCCATGCTGTGTACCAGATCTATTGTATACCCTACACTGTGTTAAGCAAGGGAGTACAATAGTGATCTAAGAGTAGATCACTGGACAGCGGTCAAAATTATCCTTAGTGGAATAAGGAAATATTTCTCAATTATGGAGGTGACAAAAGGTTCGTCGTAAAAAGTTACGTCGATGCAAGTTTTGACACAGATCTGGATGATTCTAAGTCTCGATCTAGATACATATTGAAAGTGGGAGCAATTAGCTAGAGTAGCTCCGTGCAAAGCATTGTAGACATAGAATTCAAAAAATACTTACGGATCTGTATGTGACAGACCCATTGACTAAACTTCTCTCACAAGCAAAACATGATCACACCTTAGTACTCTTTGGGTATTAATCACATAGCGATGTGAACTAGATTACTGACTCTAGTGAACCCTTTGGGTGTTGGTCACATATCGATGTGAACTATGGGTGTTAACCACATAAAGATGTGAACTATTGATGTTAGATCACATGGCGATGTGAACTAGATTATTGACTCTAGTGCAAGTGGGAGACTGAAGGAAATATGCCCTAGAGGCAATAATGAAGTTATTATTTATTTCCTTATATCATGATAAATGTTTATTATTCATGCTAGAATTGTATTAACCGGAAACATAATACATGTGTGAATACATAGACAAACAAAGTGTCACTAGTATGCCTCTACTTGACTAGCTCATTAATTGAAGATGGTTATGTTTCCTAACCATGAACAAAAGAGTTGTTATTTGATTAACGGGATCACATCATTAGAAGAATGATGTGATTGACATGACCCATTCCATTAGCTTAGCACCCGATCGTTTAGTATGTTGCTATTGCTTTCTTCATGACTTATACATGTTCCTATGACTATGAGATTATGCAACTCCCGTTTGCCGGAGGAACACTTTGTGTGCTACCAAACGTCACAACATAACTGGGTGATTATAAAGGAGCTCTACAGGTGTCTCCAAAGGTACATGTTGGGTTGGCGTATTTCGAGATTAGGATTTGTCACTCCAATTGTCGAGGAGGTATCTCTGGGCCCTCTTGGTAATGCACATCACATAAGCCTTACAAGCATTGCAACTAATGAGTTAGTTGCGAAATGATGTATTACGAAACGAGTAAAGAGACTTGCCGGTAACGAGATTGAACTAGGTATTGAGATACCGACGATCGAATCTCGGGCAAGTAACATACCGATGACAAAGGGAACAACGTATGTTGTTATGCGGTCTGACCGATAAAGATCTTCGTAGAATATGTGGGAGCCAATATGAGCATCTAGGTTCTGCTATTGGTTATTGACCGGAGACATGTCTCGGTCATGTCTACATTGTTCTCGAACCCGTAGGGTCCGCACGCTTAAGGTTTCGATGACAGTTATATTATGAGTTTATGAGTTTTGATGTATCGTAGTTAGTTCGGAGTCCCGGATGTGATTACGGACATAACGAGGAGTCTCGAAATGGTCGAGACATAAAGATTGATATATTGGACGGCTATATTCGAACACCGGAAGTGTTCCCGGTGATTTCGGAGAAAATCGGAGTACCGGAGGGTTACCGGACCCCCCCCCCCC
>NC_041390.1:560237407-560306481 GCF_002162155.2 Triticum dicoccoides | reverse complement strand
AAGAAGTAATGGGCCATATGGGCCTTAGTGGAGAAAGAGAAGGGCAGCTAGGGTGGGCCGCGCGCCTCCTCCCCCCTGGTCCGAATTGGACTAGGAGAGGGGAGGCGGCGCCCCCCTTTCCTTCTCCCTCCCCACTTCGTTCCCCTCCTAGTAGGAGTCCTACTCCTACTAGGAGGAGGACTCCTCCTTGGCGCGCCTATAGGGCCGGCCGGCCTCCTCCCCTTGCTCCTTTATATACGGGGGCAGGGGGCACCCCTAGACACACAAGTTGATCTTCGTGATCGTTCTCTTAGCCGTGTGCGGTGCCCCCTTCCATGATAATACTCGATAATATTGTAGCGGTGCTTAGGCGAAGCCCTGCGACGGTAGAACATCAAGATCGTCACCACGCCGTCGTGCTGACGGAACTCTTCCCCGACACTTTGCTGGATCGGAGTCTGGGGATCGTCATCGAGCTGAACGTGTGCTAAAACTCAGAGGTGCCATAGTTTCGGTGCTTGATCGGTCGAGCCGTGAAGACGTACGACTACATCAACCGCGTTGTGCCAACGCTTCCGCTGTCGGTATACAAGGGTACGTAGATCACACTCTCCCCTCTCGTTGCTATGCATCACCATGATCTTGCGTGTGCGTAGGAATTTTTTTGAAATTACTACGTTCCCCTACAGATTGCACAGCAGACTGCATTAGACACGAAATCCGACGGCCAGAAACTCTCAGATCAGTAAAACGGACGGCCAAAAACCCAAATCACTGTGAGGGCAGGGATTAGATGCGGTTATACTGTCCTTAATTGTGTCGAAATTGGAAGCAGTTGTTGCTCCAGCAACCTTGTAAAATCCCCTTCGTCGTAGGGTATGGCTAGTTGATCTTTCTAAACAAATCCAACCAATTTCGTTCCATTTTATGGGTGATGGAGCTATGGTGAGTGCCATGGTTGGAAGAGACGACGGGTGCCTCGCGCGCAATCGGATGTATGGCCCGTGCGGCGAATTCGGACGAGCGATGATGGTGGGCGGTTTGGTATTGACATTGTCGCATCCATGTTTTTTTAAGAAACACTGGAGAATTGTGATTTTCATTAGGAAAACGGCGGCAGAGCGCTAACTGTACAATGTGTCATATAGAAACAGGCAAATAATTTTTTTAAAGAGAAAGAAGAAGCTAAGCTCAACTCTCACGGCAACAAGTGGCAAGCTCCGGCCAGCACCCAGCAGCTTATACTGTCATTGATGTCATTGAGAACAACTTTAGTTGGACGACCACGATCTCTCATGATTCTGCCATTCCTCTCCTTCGAGATGGCCCAGATGACAAGGATGGCCATGCAACCTGCCCCGTCGTTGCTCCGTTGGGTCATTGGCTAGTCTAGCAAACCAAGTAGCCATGCCACTGAACTGGCTCCAGGATTTTGGCTGAAATGAGGGTTGATTTTGCTAGACTCTAAGGGTGTGTTTGGTTCTGATCACCGGGTGGAACGTAACGGGTCCATCCCGTGCCTGGGCTCGTTCTTGAGTTTGGTAGCAGCGTGGTACCAGAACCTGAAGGAAATATGCCCTAGAGGCAATAATAAAGTTATTATTTATTTCCTTATATCATGATAAATGTTTATTATTCATGCTAGAATTGTATTAACCGGAAACATAATACATGTGCGAATACATAGACAAACAGAGTGTCACTAGTATGCCTCTACTTGACTAGCTCGTTGATCAAAGAAGGTTATGTTTCCTAACCATAAACATGAGTTGTCATTTGATTAACGAGATCACATCATTAGGAGAATGATGTGATTGACTTGACCCATTCCGTTAGCTTAGCACTTGATCGTCTAGTTTGTTGCTATGCTTTCTTCATAACTTATAGATGTTCCTATGACTATGAGATTATGCAACTCCCGTTTACTAGAGGAACACTTTGTGTGCTACCAAACGTCACAACGTAACTGGGTGATTATAAAAGGTGCTCTACAGGTGTCTCCGAAGGTACTTGTTGGGTTGGCGTATTTCGAGATTAGGATTTGTCACTCCGATTGTCGGAGAGGTATCTCTGGGCCCTCTCGGTAATGCACATCACTCAAGCCTTGCAAGCATTGCAACTAATAAGTTAGTTGCAGGATGATGTATTATGGAACGAGTAAAGAGACTTTCCGGTAACGAGATTGAACTAGGTATTGAGATACCGACGATCGAATCTCGGGCAAGTTACATACCGATGACAAAGGGAACAACGTTTGTTGTTATGCGGTCTAACCGATAAAGATCTTCGTAGAATATGTAGGAGCCAATATGAGCATCCAGGTTCCGCTATTGGTTATTGATCGGAGATGTGTCTCGGTCATGTCTACATAGTTCTCGAACCCGTAGGGTCCGCACGCTTAAAGTTCGGTGACGATCGTAATTAGGGTTTTTGTAGTTTGATGTACCGAAGGTTGTTCGGAGTCCCGGATGTGATCACGGACATGACGAGGAGTCTCGAAATGGTCGAGGCATAAAGATTGATATATTGGAAGCCTATATTTGGATATCGGAAACGTTCCGGTTGAAATCGGGATTTTACCGGAGTTCCGGGGGGTTACCGAAACGCCCCCGGGGGTTATTGGGCCTACATGGGCCATAAGGGAGAAGAGGAGGGCCGGCTAGGTCAGGCCGCGCCCCTCCCCCTAGTCCGAATAGGACAAGGAAGGAGGGGCGACGCCCCCTTTCCTCTTTCTCCCTTCCTCCTTCCTTTTCCAACAAGGCAAGAGGGGGGAGTCCTACTCCCGGTTGGAGTAGGACTCCTCCAGGTGCACCCCTAGGGCCGGCCGCACCTCCCCCCTCCCTCATTTATATACTGAGGCAAGGGGGCACCCCACGACACAAGTTGATCCTCGTGATCGTTCCTTAGCCGTGTGTGGTGCCCCCTTCCACCATATTCCACCTTGGTCATATCGTAGCGGTGCTTAGGCGAAGCTCTGCGTCGGTAGAACATCATCACCGTCATCACGCCGTCGTGCTGACGAAACTCTCCCTCAACGTTTTGCTGGATCGGAGCTCGAGGGACGTCACCGAGTTGAACGTGGGCAGAACTCGGAGGTGCCGTACGTTTGGTACTTGGATCGGTCGGATCGGGAAGACGTACGACTACTTCCTCTATGTTGTGTCAACGCTTCCGTTGCCGGTCTATGAGGGTACGTAGACAACACTCTCCCCTCTTGTTGCTATGCATCACCATGATCTTGCGTGTGCATAGGAATTTTTTTTGAAATTACTACGTTCCCCAACAGTGGCATTCGAGCCTAGGTTTTATGCGTTGATGTTGTGCACGAGTAGAACACAAGTGAGTTGTGGGCGATATAAGTCATACTGCTTACCAGCATGTCATACTTTGGTTCAATGGTATTGTAGGATGAAGCGGCCTGGACCGACATTACGCGTACGCTTACGCGAGACTGGTTGTACCGACGTGCTTTGCACACAGGTGGCTGGCGGGTGTCAGTTTCTCCAACTTTAGTTGAACCAAGTGTGGCTACGACCGGTCCTTGCGAAGGTTAAAACAACACCAACTTGACAAACTATCATTGTGGTTTTGATGCGTAGGTAAGAACGGTTCTTGCTAAGCCCGTAGCAGCCACGTAAAACTTGCAACAACAAAGTAGAGGACGTCTAACTTGTTTTTGCAGGGCATGTTGTGATATGATATGGTCAAGACATGATGCTAAATTTTATTGTATGAGATGATCATGTTTTGTCACCGAGTTATCGGCAACTGGCAGGAGCCATATGGTTGTCGCTTTATTGTATGCAATGCAATTGCGCTGTAATGCTTTACTTTATCACTAAGCGGTAGCGATAGTCGTGGAAGCATAAGATTGGCGAGACGACAATGATGCTATGATGATGATCAAGGTGTCGCGCCGGTGACGATGGTGATCATGACGGTGCTTCGGAGATGGAAATCACAAGCACAAGATGATGATGGCCATATCATATCACTTATATTGATTGCATGTGATGTTTATCTTTTATGCATCTTATCTTGCTTTGATTGACGGTAGCATTATAAGATGTTCCCTCACTAAATTATCAAAGTATAAGTGTTCTCCCTGAGTATGCACCGTTGCGAAAGTTCTTCGTGCTGAGACACCACGTGATGATCGGGTGTGATAGGCTCTACGTTCAAATACAACGGGTGCAAAACAGTTGCACACGCGGAATACTCAGGTTTAACTTGACGAGCCTAGCATATAACAGATATGGCCTCGGAACACGGAGACCAAAAGGTCGAGCGTGAATCATATAGTAGATATGATCAACATATTGATGTTCACCATTGATACTACTCCATCTCACGTGATGATAGGACATGGTTTAGTTGATTTGGATCACGTGATCACTTAGAGGATTAGAGGGATATCTTTCTAAGTGGGAGTTCTTAAGTAATATGATTAATTGAACTTAAATTTATCATGAACTTAGTACCTGATAGTATCTTGCTTGTCTATGTTTGATTGTAGATACATGGCTCGTGCTGTTGTTTCATTGAATTTTAATGCGTTCCTTGAGAAAGAAAAGTTGAAAGATGATGGTAGCAATTACACGGACTGGGTTCGTAACTTGAGGATTATCCTCATTGCTGCACAGAAGAATTATGTCCTCGAAGCACCGCTAAGTGCCAAGCCTGCTGCAGGAGCAACACCAGATGTTATGAACGTCTGGCAGAGCAAAGCTGATGACTACTTGATAGTTCAGTGTGCCATGCTTTACGGCTTAGAACCGGGTCTTCAACGACGTTTTGAATGTCATGGAGCATATGAGATGTTCCAGGAGTTGAAGTTAATATTTCAAGCAAATGCCCGGATTGAGAGATATGAAGTCTCCAATAAGTTCTATAGCTGCAAGATGGAGGAGAATAGTTCTGTCAGTGAACATATACTCAAAATGTCATTGACAGAGTTCTTCAATCACTGCCACCAAGCTACAAAAGCTTCATGATGAACTATAATATGCAAGGGATGAATAAGACTATTCCTGAGCTCTTCGCGATGCTAAAAGCCACGGAGGTAGAAATCAAGAAGGAGCATCAAGTGTTAATGGTCAATAAGACCACCAGTTTCAAGAAAAAGGGCAAAGGGAAGAAGAAAGGGAACTTCAAGAAGAACAGCAAACAAGTTGCTGCTCAGGAGAAGAAACCCAAGTCTAGACCTAAGCCTGAGACTGAGTGCTTCTACTGCAAGCAGATGGTCACTGGAAGCGGAATGCCCCAAGTATTTGGCGGATAAGGATGACAAAGTGAACAAAGGTATATGTGATATACATGTTATTGATGTGTACCTTACTAATGCTCGCAGTAGCACCTCGGTATTTGATACTGGTTCTGTTGCTAACATTTGCAAGTCGAAACAGGGGCTACGGATTAAGCGAAGATTGGCTAAGGATGAGGTGACGATGCGCGTGGGAAATGGTTCCAAAGTCAATGTGATCGCAGTCGGCACGCTACCTCTACATCTACCTTCGGGATTAGTATTAGACCTAAATAATTGTTATTTGGTGCCAGCGTTGAGCATGAACATTATATTCGGATCTTGTTTGATGCGAGACGGTTATTCATTTAAATCGGAGAATAATGGTTGTTCTATTTATATGAATAATATCTTTTATGGTCATGCACCCTTGAAGAGTGGTCTATTTTTGATGAATCTCGATAGTAGTGATACACATATTCATAATATTGAAATCAAAAGATGCAGAGTTGATAATGATAGCGCAGCTTATTTGTGGCACTGCCGTTTAGGTCATATCGGTGTAAAGCGCATGAAGAAACTCCATACTGATGGACTTTTGGAACCACTTGATTATGAATCACTTGGTACTTGCGAACCGTGCCTCATGGGTAAGATGACTAAAACACCGTTCTCCGGTACTATGGAGAGAGCAACGGATTTGTTGCAAATCATAGATACAGATGTATGTGGTCCAATGAATGTTGAGGCTTGTGGCGGATATCGTTATTTTCTCACCTTCACAGATGATTTAAACATATATGGGTATATCTACTTAATGAAACATAAGTCTGAAACATTTGAAAAGTTCAAAGAATTTCAGAGTGAAGTTGAAAATCATCGTAACAAGAAAATAAAGTTTCTACGATCTGATCGTGGAGGAGAATATTTGAGTTACGAGTTTGGTCTACATTTGAAACAATGCGGAATAGTTTCACAACTCACGCCACCCGGAACACCACAGCGTATTGGTGTGTCCGAACGTCGTAATCGTACTTTACTAGATATGGTGCGATCTATGATGTCTCTTACTGATTTACCGTTATCGTTTTGGGGGTTATGCTTTAGAGACGGCTGCATTCACGTTAAATAGGACACCATCGAAATCTGTTGAGACGACGCCTTATGAATTGTGGTTTGGCAAGAAACCAAAGTTCTCGTTTCTGAAAGTTTGGGGCTGCGATGATTATGTGAAAAAGCTTCAACCTGATAAGCTCAAACCCAAATCGGAGAAATGCGTGCATAGGATACCCAAAGGAGACTGTTGGGTACACCTTCTATCACAGATCCGAAGGTAAGACTTTTGTTGCTAAATTCAGAGTTTTTCTAGAGGAGTTTCTCTCGAAAGAAGTGAGTGGGAGAAAAGTAGAACTTGATGAGGTAACTATACCTGCTCCCTTATTAGAAAGTAGTACATCACAGAAACCGGTTTCTGTGACACCTACACCTATTAGTGAGGAAGCTAATGATAATGATCATGAAACTTCAGATCAAGTTGCTACCAAACCTCATAGATCAACCAAAGTAAGATCCGCACCAGAGTGGTACGGTAATCCTGTTCTGGAAGTCATGCTACTAGATCATGATGAACCTACGAACTATGAAGAAGCGATGGTGAGCCCAGATTCCGCAAAATGGCTAGAAGCCATGAAATCTGAGATGGGATCCATGTATGAGAACAAAGTGTGGACTTTAGTTGACTTGCCCGTTGATCGGCAAGCAATTGAGAATAAATGGATCTTCAAGAAGAAGACTGAAGCTGACGGTAATGTTACTGTCTACAAAGCTCGACTTGTTGCAAAAGGTTTTCGACAAGTTCAAGGGATTGACTACGATGAGACCTTCTCACCCGTAGCGATGCTTAAGTCTGTCCGAATCATGTTAGCAATTGCCGCATTTTATGATTATGAAATTTGGCAAATGGATGTCAAAACTGCATTCCTGAATGGATTTCTGGAAGAAGAGTTGTATATGATGCAACCAGAAGGTTTTGTCGATCCAAAGGGAGCTAACAAAGTGTGCAAGCTCCAGCGATCCATCAATGGACTGGTGCAAGCCTCTCGGAGTTGGAATAAACGCTTTGATAGTGTGATCAAAGCATTTGGTTTTGTACAAACTTTTGGAGAAGCCTGTATTTACAAGAAAGTGAGTGGGAGCTATGTAGCATTTATGATATTATATGTGGATGACATATTATTGATTGGAAATGATATAGAATTTCTGGATAGCATAAAGGGATACTTGAATAAGAGTTTTTCAATGAAAGACCTCGGCGAAGCTGCTTACATATTGGGCATTAAGATCTATAGAGATAGATCAAGACGCTTAATTGGACTTTCACAAAGCACATACCTTGACAAAGTTTTGAAGAAGTTCAAAATGGATCAAGCAAAGAAAGGGTTCTTGCCTGTGTAACAAGGTGTGAAGTTGAGTAAGACTCAATGTCCGACCACCGCAGAAGATAGAGAGAAAATGAAAGATGTTCCCTATGCTTCAGCCGTAGGCTCTATCATGTATACAATGCTGTGTATCAGACCTGATGTGTGCCTTGCTATAAGTCTAGCAGGGAGGTACCAAAGTAATCCAGGAGTGGATCACTGGACAGCGGTCAAGAACATCCTGAAATACCTGAAAAGGACTAAGGATATATTTCTCGTATATGGAGGTGACAAAGAGCTCATCGTAAATGGTTACGTTGATGCAAGCTTTGACACTGATCCGGACGATTCTAAATCGCAAACCGGATACGTGTTTTTACTGAATGGTGGAGCTGTTAGTTGGTGCAGTTCTAAACAAAGCATCGTGGCGGGATCTACATGTGAAGCGGAGTACATAGCTGCTTCGGAAGCAGCAAATGAAGGAGTCTGGATGAAGGAGTTCATATCCGATCTAGGTGTCATACCTAGTGCATCGGGTCCAATGAAAATCTTTTGTGACAATACTGGTGCAATTGCCTTGGCAAAGGAATCTAGATTTCACAAGAGAACCAAGCACATCAAGAGACGCTTCAATTCCATTCGGGATTTAGTCCAAGTGGGAGACATAGAAATTTGCAAGATACATACGGATCTGAATGTTGCAGACCCATTGACTAAGCCTCTTCCACGAGCAAAACATGATCAGCACCAAGGCTCGATGGGTGTTAAAATCATTACCGTGTAATCTAGATTATTGACTCTAGTGCAAGTGGGAGACTGAAGGAAATATGCCCAAGAGGCAATAATAAAGTTATTATTTATTTCCTTATATCATGATAAATGTTTATTATTCATGCTAGAATTGTATTAACCGGAAACATAATACATGTGTGAATACATAGACAAACAGAGTGTCACTAGTATGGCTCTACTTGACTAGCTCGTTGATCAAAGATGATTATGTTTCCTAACCATAGACATGAGTTGTCATTTGATTAACGAGATCACATCATTAGGAGAATGATGTGATTGACTTGACCCATTCCGTTAGCTTAGCACTTGATCGTTTAGTTTGTTGCTATTGCTTTCTTCATATATTATACATGTTCCTATGACTATGATATTATGCAACTCCCGTTTACCAGAGGAACACTTTGTGTGCTACCAAACGTCACAACGTAACTGGGTGATTATAAAGGTGCTCTACAGGTGTCTCCGAAGGTACTTGTTGGGTTGGCGTATTTTGAGATTAGGATTTGTCACTCCGATTGTCGGAGAGGTATCTCTGGGCCCTCTCGGTAATGCACATCACTCAAGCCTTGCAAGCATTGCAACTAATAACTTAGTTGCAGGATGATGTATTACGGAACGAGTAAAGAGACTTGCCGGTAACGAGATTGAACTAGGTATTGAGATACCGACGATCGAATCTCGGGCAAGTAACATATCGATGACAAAGGGGACAACGTATGTTGTTATGCGGTCTGACCGATAAAGATCTTTGTAGAATATGTAGGAGCCAATATGAGCATCCATGTTCCGCTATTGGTTATTGACCGGAGACGTGTCTCAGTCATGTCTACATAGTTCTCGAACCCGTAGGGTCCGCACGCTTAAAGTTCGGTGACGATCGCAATTAGAGTTTTTGTGTTTTGATGTACCAAAGGTTGTTCGGAGTCCCGGATGTGATCACGGACATGACGAGGAGTCTCGAAATGGTCGAGACATAAAGATTGATATATTGGAACCTATATTTGGATATCGGAAACATTCCGGGTGAAATCGGGATTTTACCGGAGTACCGGGGGGTTACCGGAACCCCCCCGGGGGTTATTGGGTCTACATGGGCCATAAGGGAGAAGAGGAGGGCCGGCCAGGGCAGGCCGCGCGCCCCCTCCCCCCTAGTCCGAATAGGACAAAGAAGGGGGGGCCTTTCCTCTTTCTCCCTTCCTCCTTCCTTTTCCAACAAGGCAAGAGGGGGGAGTCCTACTCCCGGTTGGAGTAGGACTCCTCCAGGCGCACCCCTAGGGCCGGCCGCACCTCCCCCTCTCCCTCCTTTATATGCTGAGGCAAGGGGGCACCCCATGACAAAAGTTGATCCTCGTGATCGTTCCTTAGCCGTGTGCGGTGCCCCCTTCCACCATATTCCACCTTGGTCATATCGTAGCGGTGCTTAGGCGAAGCCCTGCGTTGGTAGAACATCATCACCGTCATCACGCCGTCGTGCTGATGAAACTCTCCCTCAATGTTTTGCTGGATCGGAGCTCGAGGGACGCCACCGAGTTGAACGTGTGCAGAACTCGGAGGTGCGGTACATTCGGTACTTGGATCGGTCGGATCGGGAAGACGTGCGACTACTTCCTCTACGTTGTGTCAATGCTTCCGTTGCTGGTCTACGAGGGTATGTAGACAACACTCTCCCCTCTCGTTGCTATGCATCACCATGATCTTGCGTGTGCATAGGATTTTTTTTTGAAATTACTACATTCCCCAACAGAACCCACTGATTCCCATGAGTGGAATATTCCCCTGAGATCTGGAATACGCTCATACCTCCGATTTGGAGGAATCACGTGGAACGGCTCTGCCCCGCGTCCCTCTCCTCCCCATGACTCCCTCATCTCGCTCCCCCACACCGCCGCGACTCCCTCATCTTGCTCTCCCTCTCGATCTGCGCCCCTCGTCTCTCCTTCGCCAGCGCCGCCTCTTCTCCTCCCTCTCAAGCGACATCTCTCCATCTTCGGTGATGCATCTCCCTCTCCTATCAGCTCCACATCGGGTTGCTGCTGATCTCCGCGTCGGGTTGCTCCGGATCTCCGACGATGCTCCACGCCGGACCGCTGCGGATCTCTGGTGATGCTCCACGTCGAGCGGTTGCGGATGACCGCGAGCAAAGTTGGATCATGACAGGAGGCTGCATCTCAAAAGCCATGTGCCACACTGTGACGCCCGGATAATTAAGCTACAGTAACTTTCTACTAATGATGCCATGTCATCTGCGATTACTATTACTAATCTCGGGATAATTCGAAACCGCGTCAAATTCAAACTTAAAATTAAAGTCGGCAATAAAAGTTTTCAAAAATGAAACAAAAATGTTCGGTGGACGCCAAATATTACAAAGGTAATTATGGTGCAAGAAACACATTTTTAGTAAAAGACTAAATACTTTAAAATGAAAGAAAACAGAAAAGAAAAAAATAAAGAAAAGAAAGAAAGAAAGAGAAAGGAACCCCCCCCCCAAACCCCCCTGGGCCATCTGGCCCAGCTAACCCACGTGGCCCATCCGGCCGAACCAGCCCGCCTCCCCCTGCCGCCTCCCTTCCGTGTTCCCCCGACCCGGGTCGGAACAGGGGCGCGTCCCCGCCGCACCTTCTCGCCGGCGACGACGAGGGGATAAGGTCGCCACGCCGCGCCCCCTTGGTCTCTCCTCCCACTCACCCCCACGCTCGCCTCGGTTCTTGCGCCTCCCACTCCCCTCCAGAGCCACCGCACCTCGCCCCCTCGTTCCCCACCGCAACCGAGCGCCGCCATGGCCTCGCCGCCGTAGTACTCGCGGCCACCGCGACCTCCAAGCCCTTCCGACATGTCCGCTCGCTCCGCCTCCCTCGACTATGCCTCCATGTCAAGACGCAGGACGCCGAGCACCATCGAACGCTGCCCCAACCTCGTCTTCTTCCTCGGATCCCGGACGCATCTCCGACGAGTGTCGTCGACTCTCCGGCTACTAAACTCCCAAGGGCCATCTTGCCTGCCGCACGGTGAGCTCCCCATCTCCCGCCCATCTTCGTTAGCTCCCTCGCACGCCCTAGCTAGCTGTCGCCGAAGCACCCGAGCGCTCCGCCGCGGACCCCGTCGCCGACGAGTCTCCGGTGACCAAATGGTCACGGGCTCGTGTCGGTTACGCTCCTCATGCCGCGTAGATCCTCCCCAACCTCTCCATTTCTTCGCTAGCTCACCCCAGCTCCACTCTCCTCGAGCTCCCGACTACGCAGCCACCTGCGCGCGTCGCCGGCGCCCTTCCGGTGACCAAATGGTCACGGGGCCGAGCCCTTTGTGCTCAGCGTGTCGCGCAGCTCCACCCTAGCATTCCCGCTCGCCTCGAAGCGCGCTGCATCGCCGTCTTCGTCTGCGCCCGAACAGCAGCCCGCCGCACTCGTCGTCGGCGACCATTCCGGCCACCACCGCCGTCGTGCTCCCCTCCATCGGACGCGGCGTGAAGAGGCCGTTCCAGAGAGCCTGGCCGCGCCCGATTTGGTGCCCCGTAGCGCGATTCTGGCCAACTCCGGCGAGGGGCCGCCTCTGTTGGGTCGCCGGAGTCGCTCCGGCACCGTCCGCCGACGTGGCTAGGCGGGCCCCACCCATGGGTCGCTGCCTGTGGGCTTGGGGGCCCAAATTGGCCACGTTGACCAAGTCAACTTCGCTGACGTGGCAGCTACTGCCACTGACATGCAGGCCCCATGCCATAAAACAAATAAAAACAAATATATAAACTACTAATTAATTAAGTTAATTAACTAAAACCTAATTAGACACTGACTGCTGGGGCCACCCACTAATTAACCCATTTTAGTTAGTTTTAAAACTCTGTTAAGGCCCTTGACAATGACATGTGGGTCCCACTGGACCCACCTGTCTGGTTTGACTAGTCAACCGACCAGTTGACCTGCTGACATCACTCTGATGTCATGCCTACGTCATCACACACTGTTTTGGATAATGTTGGAATTAAATATATAATTAAAATCAGAAAATGATTTAAATCTTTAGAAAATCATATCTTTTAATCTGTAACTCGGATGAAAATACTTTGTACATGAAAGTTGCTCAGAACGAC
Source organism: Triticum dicoccoides (assembly GCF_002162155.2). Taxonomy (NCBI): domain Eukaryota; kingdom Viridiplantae; phylum Streptophyta; class Magnoliopsida; order Poales; family Poaceae; genus Triticum; species Triticum dicoccoides. The sequence continues at coordinate 560,293,967 of NC_041390.1, read as the reverse complement.
GAGATGATTCCGGATACGCAACCCGTCCGTCCGCCACACCTCCCTAAACTATCGAACTCGTAACTTTCCCCCTCCGGCTCCTCTGCCCGAAAACGCGAAACACCGGGGATACCTTCCCGGATGTTTCCCCCCTTCACCGGAATCACCTCATACCGCGTTAGGGCACCCCTAGCACCTCTATCATGCATCGCCATGCATTTGTTTGCATTATATTTATTGTTTCTTCCCCCTCTTCTCTCTCTAGACACCGAGACCGATGCCGCTGCTACCCAGTATGACTGCGGAGTTGACAACCCCTCTCTCTTGCCAGAGCAACCAGGCAAGCCCCCCCTTTTTTGATCACCAGATATCGCCTACTCTTCTCTCTACTGCTTGCATTAGAGTAGTGTAGCATGTTACTGCTTTCTGTTAATCCTATTCTGATGCATAGCCTGTCATTGTTGCTACAACTGTTGATACCTTACCTGCAATCCTAAATGCTTAGTATAGGATGCTAGTGTTCCATCAGTGGCCCTACACTCTTGTCCGTCTGCCATGCTATACTACTGGGCCGTGATGACTTTTGGGAGGTGATCACGGGACTTATACTGTTACATTACTTATGACACTGTTCGGAGATGGGGGCTGAAGGGGCAGGTGGCTCCATCCCGGTAGAGGTGGGCCTGGGTTCCCGGCGGCCCCCGACTGTTACTTTGTGGCAGAGCGACAGGGCAGGTTGAGACCACCTAGGAGAGAGGTGGGCCTGGCCCTGGTCGGTGTTCGCGGATACTTAACACGTTTAACGAGATCTTGGTATTTGATATGAGTCTGGCTACTGGCCTATACGCACTAACCATCTACGCGGGGACAGTTATGGGCACTCGACATCGTGGTATCAGCCGAAGCCTTCGTGACGTCAGCGACTGAGTGGCACGCGCCGGATTGGACCGTAAGCCTGCTCTTGTATTAAGGGGGCTAGTTCTGCTTCCGGCCGCATACGCAACGTGCAGGTGTGCAATGGGCGATGGGCCCAGACCCCTGCGCCATAGGATTTAGACCGGTGTGCTGACCTCTCTGTTGTGCCTAGGTAGGGCTGCGACGTGTTGATCTTCCGAGGCCGGGCATGACCCAGGAAAGTGTGTCCGGCCAAATGGGATCAAGCGTGTTGGGATATGTGGTGCACCCCTGCAGGGAAGTTAATCTATTCGAATAGCCGTGATCTTCGGTAACAGGATGACTTGGAGTTGTACCTTGACCTTATGACAACTAGAACCGGATACTTAATAAAACACACCCTTCCAAGTGCAAGATACAACCGGTGATCGCTCTCTCACAGGGCGGCGAGGGGAGGATCATCGGTTAGGATTATGCTATACGATGCTACTTGGAGGTCTTCAGTCTACTATCTTCTACATGTTGCAGTATGGAGGCTGCCAGAAGCGTAGTCTTCGAAAGGACTAGCTATCCCCCCTTATCCCGGCTTTCTGCAGTTCAGTCCACATATAATAGCCTTATTCCAGTTGATACCAATGCATACATATGTAGTGTAGCTTCTTGCTTGCGAGTACTTTGGATGAGTACTCACGGTTGCTTTCTCCCTCTTTTCCCCCTATCCCTTCTACATGGTTGTCGCAACCAGATGTTGGAGCCCAGGAGCCAGACGCCACCTTCGACGACGACTAATACTACTCGGGAGGTGCCTACTACTACGTGCAGCCCGCTGACGGCGACCAGGAGTAGTTTAGGAGGATCCCAGGCAGGAGGCCTGCACCTCTTTCGATCTGTATCCCAGTTTGTGCTAGCCTTCTTAAGGCAAACTTTTTTTAACTTATGTCTGTACTCAGATATTGTTGCTTCCGCTGACTCGTCTATGATCGAGCTCTTATATTCGAGCCCTCGAGGCCCCTGGCTTGTAATATGATGCTTGTATGACTTATTTTATTTGTAGAGTTGTGTTGTGATATCTTCCCATGAGTCCCTGATCTTGATCGTACATGTTTGCGTGTATGATTAGTGTACGATTAAATCGGGGGCGTCACAAGTTGGTATCAGAGCCGACTGCCTGTAGGAATCCCCCTTCCACACTCCTTGGCCGAAGTTGAGTCTAGACATTACAAAAACTTTTACTAACATGGTTGTGTGCCTTACGGGCCCACATCGCCATCTGGGTGGTATTAGGCTCTTTTACTCCTCGATCCTTACTCTGGGACTCTGAACTCTCTCCTATTCGGGTTTAATGAATTTACTAAAAGTCTAACTTAGGTTCTCGAAAATACTTTCTCCCGGAGAGCCCCTTCAGTCTAGATGATCGCCGGCTGCACTAGAAGATTTCGAAGATACTCTCCGATATTCTGTCGAGACCTTGTGCGTGTTGCTTTTGCAATTCCCTTCTATCGATAAACCTCTATGGATAACCACGTACACGTGCCATTCATATAATCATTCCTCATTGATCTTGTTATTACAAGATGCCCCAAAACTCTCTCTATTGTTCTGAGAATACTTTGTGCCTACTGCCTTGCATTTCTTTGCCACATGAATACCACTATGGGTAATTTCTAGCACTCACCGGATATTTGCTCATCCCCAGTTGGTTCGTGTATTTCACAAAAGTCTTCAAAATACTATTTGAACTTCCGAAAATCCTGAGTAGCCTATTACTCTTGAAGTTCTTACTTGCTTGCATTATGGTTAATCCCATAAGTCTATAATTTTATTGGCATCCCTTGTCATTATCATTTTGAGTTCATTGATTCAAAATGTTTTGAATGCTCGCCATCCTCAAGCAGATCCAATGATTCATCCTTCCGGCTCACACGTCATTTTAAACATGAGCTGGTTATCGACCAATCAAATTGTCGTTGATTGTACCCCTAAGTCTATTCGACTGATCCATTCTTAATGAGAGCGTTGGCTTTTGATCCCTTGATTTGGAAATGCTAATCTGATGCCCTTTCATTCCATCTTCCTCAGATAGAGTACCGATACTCGCATCAGCTCCATTGTAGACCATAGGACCCCTTGTTGGATTATTATCCGGCAGTGTCCTTCCTATTCAATAACCTTGTGAGCCTCTCCATGGGTATGTGATACCTTTGGTAAATTGTATCCTCTGTTTTGCTAACCATGCTCTACTTTCGAGCTTGTGATATTTACTCTTGAAACTTGTGGTATATGTTTCTAAGAAACCCCGATGGGTTGAACCTATACAACCTTCTCTAAAACCGTGTGAACTCGAAAGTTTTCACGAGTCATACACTTCTCGTATTTTGCCAGATGAAATTTCAACACTACAACTTCTTCGAAGGTGAGAAGTGAATGAAAGGTTATGCATTGGAGAAGTGGGAGTCGACCTTGAACTTTGTGTTCATGCCCATGGACACGATGTAGATCTTATCGTTAAAGCTTCTCTTAGATTAAATTATTCCTTCGGTATAAGTTCATCTTATATCTGGGATCTGACCTTTTTCAATTGTGGTTCCGACCATGTTCTCCTTTAAATACCGTTTCGCGTGCAAGTTTAAGCGCTTGTCTTCTGTAGAGAAATACCCCAGTCCAACCTCTACTTTGATCTGTCATCAAGTATTACCCCCTCTGGTATCTCAAGATTATCACGGAACTGCATAACTTCTTATGAGTTATTCTTCAAGTATTATTTGACTTCCGCTGCATCATCATTTGACTTGATGTCATCGCCAACAGACTACATCTTCATGAAATCTCTCGACAAATGTGTCGTGGTCATCATCAACATCCCGAGCTCTTCCAAGATATATATCGAATTCTTGATGAGAAATACCATCCTCGCCCCTCAATGGTTTGTGTTATCACCGACCACTTTATTGCCTTCCATTCAACACAAACTTATTCGTGTTTTGTGTTATACCTTGAGATCCTTGCTATCCAGCATTTGTTCTTCTTTACCTTGGAATATTACCACCTTTTATGTCAAGAATGTCATGGTAATTTTACCACCTCTTGAGAATTCTTGATATAGTAATATCTCTCGCCTTTTGCGTTCATTTCTTGGTCTCCGTGTTAATACTAACCGGAATACCGACAAATGGTCTGTGATGTGTAAATTCTAAACTTCTAGCAACCCTATTGCTTTGAAGTTATTGGTCTACAGTTCCATTCTAAGTCTATTGCTTATTGAATCATCATTCAAACATTGATCGTGCTACCTAGTCCAGATTCCTGGGTGCACCCTTCTATCATTGTTCAGTTGTGTATGTTTCCCTCGAGCATACATCATTATATCATTTGATCCGACAAATTATATTTCCTTGTTCACATAATTGTGGAAATCAATCCTTTGGAAATCTCGATGATTTGTTGCTGAGCCTATCAGCCACCTCATCCTCTCCTTGGTTTAATGATGAACTCCTGTTGCGGAACTCGCTTCTATAGTTCAATTCCCGAGAATCTTAAAATGTCATCTTGACAATTTGTGTTGCACTTTCTTCTCAGGTATCCTGAAATCTGAGTTATCCTAACACCATTCAGATCTGAATCTCAGTCAGATATGATGGTTGGAACATATTTCCAAGAGTTATAACATTGGTCCTTATGTGACCCAGTAAGGTGATGTTGTGCCTAGCACACCTGCCCCGAGGCCCTATTGTTATAATTTCCTTTTTGGCAAGGTTAGTCATTCTTCCGTGAGGAAATCGTAAGACTTATTCTATAAGTTGTTCCTGATGGATCCATTGTGTTTCCAAAGTCTGATCTTCACCTGATGACCATGTCAATGCTATCTTGTAGCATGTCTATGAGACTCCAATTCTCAACAAGAACATTTGAAGCCCAATGCTAAATGTTTCCTGCTCAGTTATCCAAACACCGTTGTATGTGTAATGTCATGAAATTTCTCTCCCCTTACTTAAAGGGTTTTCTGCTTTCTATCATGTCATGGATATCATGCTCTGCTTGTCCTTGGGAAAGATATACCCCTGGAATATGTGTTTAAACACATTTTCATTTCCATTGTTCTGCTTAAACCTGATAATCATATTTTCCTTTCCATTATTTGGTTTAACCTTTCTTGTGATCTATATGATCTAAGCAGTAATATTCTCCTGCTTTTGTAAACACCTCGGTGTACAATTCTGTCAGAAAGACCCTATTACTTTTGTTGATGACATTCCGGTAACCACCGATGGACGAGAACTCTACCTACTGGTCCGCCTCGTTCAACGAGCAGGAAAATGGTTCTCTTCGTCCCTCGCCCTTGGTACCGACATTGTTGCTGACATAACTGATAGGCTACCCTCTGACATGTCTTGCTATCATGACCGTGCAAGATGTCAACGCCCTTCCTACTTTTAACCACATGGTGGGCCCATAACCCACAGTTCCACAGGATCAAAACCTGACACTCCTGTACACCCCTGCTCCCAAAGTTATTCCTCCCGCGTGGCCTCGTATGTAATTCACGAGCCACCTTCCGATGAGATCATCAATACTGGTATTAGACACAACACTTAACTCCATTACTCTGAACCCCTTCACGCCCTGTTTCAGGCATCGAACGATTGCCTATGCACTTGAAACTTCTACTTTGCACCTTCTTACTTTGCTCTCGATAATTTCTTAAGTTTCAATTCGAGAGTTACTTTTCGCCACGTTCCCTAAGGATTATCTACCGGATAAGCAACCATGCAGAGTTCCATTCTTATGGTATACCCCCTTATTCTTTTGTAAGTACAATGGAGTTTCCAAAGAGAGGATGCCAACTTCATCATGAGAACCTGAAGCAGAGGAATGAAGACATCAAGGTTATGGATCGGCCTCTTCGAGAAAAGCAACCAAGACCGAGAACACTCGCTAGAAATTCGTAACCAGAACCTTCTCCCTTACTCCCCTCTTAAATCTCGGGACGAGATTTCTTGTAGTGGAGGAGAATTGTGACGCCCGGATAATTAAGCTACAATAACTTTCTACTAATGATGCCATGTCATCTGTGATTACTGTTACTAATCTCGGGATAATTCGAAACCGCGTCAAATTCAAACTTAAAATTAAAGTCGGCAATAAAAGTTTTCAAAAATGAAACAAAAATGTTCGGTGGACGCCAAATATTACAAAGGTAATTATGGTGCAAAAAACACATTTTTAGTAAAAGACTAAATACTTTAAAATGAAATAAAACAGAAAAGAAAAAAATAAAGAAAAGAAAGAAAGAAAGAAAGAGAAAGGAAAACCCCCCCAAACCCCCCCTGGGCCATCTGGCCCAGCTAACCCACCTGGCCCATCCGGCCGAACCGGCCCGCCTCCCCCTGCCGCCTCCCTTCCCTGTTCCCCCGACCCAGGTCGGAACAAGGGCACGTCCCCGCCGCACCCTCTCGCCGATGACGACGAGGGGATAAGGTCGCCACGCCGCGCTCCCTCGGTCTCTCCTCCCACTCACCCCCACGCTCGCCTCGGTTCTTGTGCCTCCCACTCCCCTCCAGAGCCATCGCACCTCGCCCCCTCGTTCTCCACCGCAACCGAGTGCCGCCATGGCCTTGCCGCCGTAGTACTCGTGGCCACCGCGACCTCCAAGCCCTTCCGACGCATTCGCTCGCTCCGCCTCCCTCGACTACGCCTCCACGTCAAGACGCAAGATGCCGAGCACCATCGAACGCTGCCCCAACCTCGTCTTCTTCCTCGGATCCCCGACGCATCTCCGACGAGCGCCGTCGACTCTCCGGCTACTAAACTCCCAAGGGCCATCTTGCGTGCCGCACGGTGAGCTCCCCATCTCCCGCCCATCTCCGTTAGCTCCCTCGCACGCCCTAGCTAGCTGCCGCCGAAGCACCCGAGCGCTCCGCCGTGGACCCCGTCGCCGACGAGTCTCCGGTGACCAAATGGTCACGGGCTCGTGTCGGTTACGCTCCTCATGCCGCGTAGATCCTCCCCAACCTCTCCATTTCTTCGCTAGCTCGCCCCAGCTCCACTCTCCTCGAGCTCCCGACTACGCCGCCGCCTGCGCGCGTCGTCGGCGCCCTTCCGGTGACCAAATGGTCACGGGGCCGAGCCCTTTGTGCTCAGCGCGTCGCGCAGCTCCACCCTAGCCTTCCCGCTCGCCCCGAAGCGCGTTGCGTCGCCATCTTCGTCCGCGCCCGAACAGCAGCCCGCCGCGCTCATCGTCGGCGACCATTCTGGCCACCCCCGCCGTCGTGCTCCCCTCCATCGTACACGGCGCGAAGAGGCCGTTCCAGAGAGCCTGGCCGCGCCCGATTTGGTGCCCCGTAGCGCGATTCCGGCCAACTCCGGCGAGGGGCCGCCTCTGTTGGGTCGCCGGAGTCGCTCCGGCACCGTCCGCCTACGTGGCTAGGCGGGCCCCACCCCTGGGTCGCTGCCTGTGGGCCTGGGGGCCCCAACTGGCCACGTTGACCAAGTCAACTTCGCCGACGTGGCAGATACTGCCACTGACATGCGGGCCCCATGCCATAAAACAAATATATAAACTACTAATTAATTAAGTTAATTAACTAAAACCTAATTAGACACTGACTGTTGGGGCCACCCACTAATTAACCCATTTTAGTTAGTTTTAAAACTCTGTTAAGGCCCTTGACAATGACATGTGCGTCCCACTGGACCCACCTGTCTGGTTTGACTGGTAAACAGACCAGTTGACCTGCTGACATCACTCTGATGTCATGCCTACGTCATCACACACTATTTTGGATAATGTTGGAATTAAATATATAATTAAAATCAGAAAATGATTTAAATCTTTAGAAAATCATATCTTTTAATTCGTAACTCGGATGAAAATACTTTGCACATGAAAGTTGCTCAGAACGACGAGACGATTCCGGATACGCAACCCGTTTGTCCACCACACCTCCCTAAACTATCGAACTCGTAACTTTCCCCCTCCGGCTCCTCTGCCCGAAAACACGAAACACCGGGGATACCTTCCCGGATGTTTCCCCCCTTCACCGGTATCACCTCATACCGCGTTAGGGCACCCCTAGCACCGCTACTTGCCATGACATGCATCGCCATGCATTTGTTTGCATTATATTTATTGTTTCTTCCCCCTCTTCTCTCGCTAGACACCGAGACCGACGCCGCTGCTACCCAGTATGACTGCGGAGTTGACGACCCCTCTCTCTTGCCAGAGCAACCAGGCAAGCCCCCCCTTTTTTGATCACCAGATATCGCCTACTCTTCTCTCTACTGCTTGCATTAGAGTAGTGTAGCATGTTACTGCTTTCCGTTAATCCTATTCTGATGCATAGCCTGTCATTGTTGCTACAACTGTTAATACCTTACCTGCAATCCTAAATGCTTAGTATAGGATGCTAGTGTTCCATCAGTGGCCCTACACTCTTGTACGTCTGCCATGCTATACTACTGGGCCGTGATCACTTTCGGGAGGTGATCACGGGACTTATACTGTTACATTACTTATGATACTGTTCGGAGATGGGGGCTGAAGGGGCAGGTGGCTCCATCCCGGTAGAGGTGGGCCTGGGTTCCCGACGGCCCCCGACTGTTACTTTGTGGCAGAGCGACAGGGCAGGTTGAGACCACCTAGGAGAGAGGTGGGCCTGGCCCTGGTCGGTGTTCGCGGATACTTAACACGTTTAACGAGATCTTGATATTTGATCTGAGTCTGGCTACTGGCCTATACGCACTAACCATCTACGCAGGGACAGTTATGGGCACTCGACGTCGTGGTATCAGCTGAAGCCTTCGTGACGTCAGCGACTGAGTGGCGCGCGCCGGATTGGACCGTAAGCCTGCTCTTGTATTAAGGGGGCTAGTTCTGCTTCCGGCCGCGTACGCAACGTGCAGGTGTACAATGGGCGATGGGCCTAGACCCCTGCGCCATAGGATTTAGACCGGCGTGCTGACCTCTCTGTTGTGCCTAGGTAGGGCTGCGACGTGTTGATCTTCCGAGGCCAGGCATGACCCAGGAAAGTGTGTCCAGCCAAATGGGATCGAGCGTGTTGGGATATGTGGTGCACCCCTGCAGGGAAGTTAATCTATTCGAATAGCCGTGATCTTCGGTAACAGGACGACTTGGAGTTGTACCTTGACCTTATGACAACTAGAACCGGATACTTAATAAAACACACCCTTCCAAGTGCCAGACACAACCGGTGATCGCTCTCTCACAGGGCGACGAGGGGAGGATCATCGGTTAGGATTATGCTATATGATGCTACTTGAAGGTCTTCAGTCTACTATCTTCTACATGCTGCAAGACGGAGGATGCCAGAAGCGTAGTCTTCGAAAGGACTAGCTATCCCCCCTTATCCCGGCTTTCTGCAGTTCAGTCCACATATAATAGCCTTATTCCAGTTGATACCAATGCATACATATGTAGTGTAGCTCCTTGCTTGCGAGTACTTTGGATGAGTACTCACAGTTGCTTTCTCCCTCTTTTCCCCCTATCCCTTCTACCTGGTTGTCGCAACCAGATGTTGGAGCCCAGGAGCTAGACGCCACCTTCGACGACGACTACTACTACTCGGGAGGTGCCTACTACTACGTGCAGCCCGCTGACGGCGACCAGGAGTAGTTTAGGAGGATCCCAGGCAGGAGGCATGCGCCTCTTTCGATCTGTATCCCAGTTTGTGCTAGCCTTCTTAAGGCAAACTTTTTTTAACTTATGTCTGTACTCAGATATTGTTGCTTCTGTTGACTCGTCTATGATCGAGCTCTTGTATTCGAGCCCTCGAGGCCCCTGGCTTGTAATATGATGCTTGTATGACTTATTTTATTTGTAGAGTTGTGTTGTGATATCTTTCCATGAGTCCCTGATCTTGATCGTACATGTTTGCATGTATGATTAGTGTACGATTAAATCGGGGGCGTCACAAGTTGGTATCAGAGCCGACTGCCTGTAGGAATCCCCCTTCCACACTCCTTGGCCGAAGTTGAGTCTAGACATTACTCCCATGTTCTAGTTGCGGCCATTGACAATGTAGTTGCACGAAGGTGATTCCCCATAAAAACCCTAGTGAACGTGCAAGATCGTTGAAGCACCTTAATGTCGTTCTGAGAATCCATCATTCTAAAGAAAATGTGTCAAATCCATAAGTCATGTGATTCCACTACTTTCAGTATGATGGTGACCTCTTTGGTTTGCCCTTGGTACATTCCATGCAAACCTTCGGGGTAGTTCTTCCATTGCTAATGCATGCAATCAATTAATCCGGGCATTCTGTAAAACCTCTCGCCTCTCCAATAACCAACAACTTTTCTATGTCCTACACATTTGATTCTCTCGGATACCCCGCTCCAAACACCTGCACCACAACGCGTGCAAACTTGACAATAGTCTTCAGGCATGTGCTCTCCCCCATTCAGACCATCTCACCGATGGCATGGGCGTCAGTACCAAGTGCAAGCATCCTCAAAGCAGTCGTGCATTTATGCTTAGCAGAGGAAGGAAGTTGGCTGCAGGAATCCCTCGTGAGCTTGAAGTAGTCATCATGTGCCACCACTCCCTCCATTACACGCAAAAATAATGGTTTATGAATACAAAAACAGCGATGAAACCTGGATCATTCGGGAAAGTTGGGTCCAGAACAAAGTAGTCCTTGTACAACAGTCGTGCTCCAGAGACCCTATCCCGATTAATATCTCTTCTCCCTTTCATTGAGCCAATGAGGTTGAGAATATGCTCCACCTACCGGTTCATTTCCTCTTGCATGCACATGCTCATGATCATATCCACGTCTTCGTCCGAATCCGACGAATCAAAAAATTGATTTTCAATCATTTTATCAAACTCCGTTGGTCCATACGCCTCGTCCGACAAAGCATCGAAATCCATCATTTTCCCTATTAATAAATCACAAAAAACCTAGGCGAACACATCAAGGGCAAGGTGCGGCCTAAAAGTTGTCGGACGTATCACGGTGGCGTCCGGGCCAACAACAATGTCAATGGCGGCGAGCACGAATGGGGGGACTACGGTGTCGTGCTGGCGGCGTTGAGGCTCGGAACAGCGACAGAGCAAGGCTGGCAGTAGAGCTACGAGACATCCAACGCGGAGGAGGAAGAAGAGAGGAGAGAGCAAATGGAATCAGTAGGTAGTGGTGGATTTGGTGCGATTTGTGATGGGTCCGGGCGTCGGGTCCGACATGGCGCACATGCTCAGGTCTCCCCATATTCGCTCTATATTTGGGTTGGATATGGGGGGTGCCGGTCAGCACGGGTGTTTGACGTTCATTTGAGGCGGCCGTCTAGGTCAATTTTTTTACCGGTTAGTGATCGTGGCGTCCGCCTGGGCATTTGAGGGGGAGGGGGGTCTAAGGCGTCCGACTGCCGATGCTCTTAGATTGGGAGAGTTGGTAGTCGAATGATTTTCTAGCTCCCGGTCTTTCCACCAGGAGTTGGAAGCAAGATCTCGATACTGAAGTTGAGGAGTTTGCGCCACTGAAGAAATACGAAGAAGCCCTAAACCTTTTTAAGTTTTCACATTGGCTAGCATTATGTGTGCAAACATGTTGCATTACATATGAATTAATTGCACACCATAAAAACAAATCATATAATGATTCTAGTAACATCAATTTAGTATTTTAGATGTTAAGATTTTTTCTTTATAGACTAAACTTATAATTTTTATGTATTTTTTAATAATATCATTGTTTCTTTAAGCTCCATGTTTTTTCTTGAAGTTTCAAACAATTGTTTGCTATGGGGTGCTTGAGTCACTTTGTCTTAAGTTCTAGTCGACTCTGTGAATTTTTTTGGCCAATTATATTAAATTTGGCTAGCTTTGCGAAATTTTATTCACTACAAGTTAGTTTATTAAATTAAACTAATATTTCTGCAATTATATTTCTAGTGTGCATCTACACTTTTACTTTTTGATGTAATTGCGTGTTCATTGCAATATTTTTAGCAGTGGCAATATTGTTTACCAAACTGTATTTGCACTTCATGGTGAGAGAGGAAGTGACCAAGACTTCAAAAAGCAAAAACAGTCACCTACACTCTTAAACAAGCCCCGAGTACTAAAGGCAGTGCCTCAGTAAGGGCATGTTCGTTTTTGCAACCTAGAGTTGGGCGATCGTTTCGCTCGAGGAGGGGGAAACGTTTTGGGAGAGCAACTAGTTAACGAGCGCGTTTTCGGGAGTCTCGCAACGATCAGCGCCACTTGGCGCGCTCTCAGCCATTCGCCACGTGTCGCGCTCTGGGCGCTCCCTCTGAATTTTATTTTAATTTTTTTGCACGCGTTTTTGACTTTTTAAACGGGTTTTTTCGGGGGGTTTCGACGTTTTGGTTTTCCACCGGTTTTCCTTAGCTTTTCAATAAAAAAAATTGGAAAAAAATTTGTGCAAAAAAACGTGTTTCCTTTTTTTTTTCTCTTTCGCGAGAGTCACGGTTTTGCTTCCGCGAGAGGCACGGTTTTACTTTTGCGAGAGTCACGGCTGTGCATCTCGGAAACAAAAAAAAACGCGTTTTCTGTTTTTTCTCTTTCGCAAGAGTTACGGTTTTGCTTCCGCGAGAGGCACGGTTGTGCTTTCGTGAGAGCCACGGCCGTGCCTCTCGGAAAGGAAAAAAAAACGTATTTTCTATTTTTTTTCTTTCGCAAGAGTCACGATTTTGCTTTAGCAAGATGCACGGTTGTGCTTTCACGAGAGTCACGGCCGTGCCTCCTCAGAAACGGGAAAAAACGTGTTTTTTTTTCCTTCTGCGAGAGTAACGATTTTGCTTCCGCGAGAGGCACGATTGTGATTTTGTTAGAGGCACGGGCGTGCCTCTTTCGAAAAGGGAAAAAATCCATGCTCCAGGTTCAATTTTTTCGTCTATTTTTTTCGTGAAAAAAAGTTTGTCAAAACCTATCAATATGAGATCTAGTTTTAAAAATCTCGACGCAAGGAATCCAACGGTGAAAGCGGTTCGAGATTTGAACGCACGGTTTGAGAGATAAAACGTTTTGAATAAACGGATTTACGAAAAAGGAAAAACTCCCACGTTGCAACAAGTGGCGCTGCATGTGCGACACTTGTCGCAACCAGGGGAATTGGAGTGATCTTTGCAACGAGTACTCCTCAATTAGTGATTTCGACGTTTCGGCCGCTCACTCGAGGAGGGAGGTGTGGCCTCCAACGATTCTTTTGCTATGGCCTATTGACCCATTTATCCTTTTTTTTAAAGAAAATGCCCTTAGCAAAAAAGGGAGCAACTAATTAACGAGCGCTCCTTCGGGAGCCTTGCAACGATCAGTGCCACTTGACGCGCTCTCAGCCATTTACCACGTGTCGCGCTATGGGTGCTTTCTCCGAATTTTTTTTCTATTTTATTTTTCCGCACGCATTTTCGGCCTTTTAAGCAGTTTTTTCTCCGGGGGGTTTCGTCGTTTCGGTTTTCTACCGGTCTTCCTTCACTTTTGGATTAAAAAATCAAAAAAAATTATTTTTGCATGAAAAAATGCGGTTTTTCCTCTCACGAGAGTCACGGTTTTGCTTTCGTGAGAGTCACAACCGTGTCTTTCAAAAATGAAAAAAAAACGTGTTTCTGTTTTTTCTCTTCCGCGAGAGGCACGATTTTGCTTCTGCGAGAGGCACGGTTGTGCTTTCGCGAGAGTCACGGTCGTGCTTTTCGAAAAGGAAAAAAACATGTTCTCTGTTTTTTTTTCTTCCGCGAGAGGCACGGTTGTGCTTTGGCGAGAGTCACGGCCGTGCTTCTCGGAAACTGGAAAAAAACACGTTTTTTGTTTTTTTCCTTCCATGAGAGGCACGGTTTTGTTTTCACGAGAGGTACAGTTGTGTTTTTACAAGAGTCACGGCCGTGTCTTTCGGAAAAGAATAAAAACATGTTTTATGTTTTTTTCCTTCCGCGAGAGGCGCGGGCTTGCCTCTTTTGGAAAGCGAAAAACCCATGCTTCTAGGTCGGTTTTTCCGTCCGGTTTTTTTATGATTTTTTTTGTCAAAGCCTATCAAAACGGGATCTAGTTTTGAAGATCTCGACGCGAGGAATCCAATAGTGAAAACGGTTCAAGATTTGGACACACGGTTTAAGAGATAAAACGTTTTGTATAAACGGATCTATGAAAAAAGGAAAAACTCACAGGTTGCAACAAGTGACGCACATGAAGCGCGCCACTTGTCGCAACCTGGAAGGTAGGAGTGATCTTTGTAACAAGTACTCCTCAACTAGTGATTTCGCAAAAAAAGACCCTAATTGTCATAATCTGAATTATGAAAAAATGTCATGCTATTTAAAACTATCATTTATCTAATTTATATATTTACAGTGAGTATGATCAAAAGAAAAGAATGTCGTGTAATCTAGAAAAAAATCGCCATACTAAACTTTAAAAACCACCACCGTCTAGATAAAATATGTTTTATCTGGTTAAGCCTCCAATTAGATTCTATATTTTTGTTTCCAAAAACATGAAAAATCACACACAAAAATTGACATGGCGAAAAAAATAAAAATTGTCATGTCATAAAAAATAAAAAGGTGCCCTCTTAATAATAAAAATGCCAACCTCTTAAAAATAGACATGATATTGACAATTAAAATGCCGTGTTCTTAATAATAAAGCGTCTGTCCTCTTATTAATAAAATGACATGTTGTTAATTATTAAAATGCGACGCTCTTAATAATAAATTGCCATCCTTTATTTAATAAAAAATGCATGTTATTAATTATTAAAATGTGATGCTATTAATAAAAATAATAGTGCAATGTTTTGGAAGACCAAAAAATAAAACTAAAATGAATCAGGATTTTAGAATTTGTTTTCAAATGTACTATATAGTAACTTTCACTGCAGTGTTCACCAGACACCTTGGGTCCAAGTGGTAGAAGCCTTGTCATTCCTCAAGGAGGTCGACATGTTTTTTGCTTTCCAAAACAGAAGGCAGCTGGTCCGACCGTTGTTTTTGAGGGGCCTGCGTGGCAACAGCGACCGTCCCTTTCGCGGGTGTGTGTGGGGGGGAGGGGGAAGGGATTAAATCCTCCCTGGTTCCTTCCATCAACACATGGAACCAAAAAACACCACACGGTCCATCCGGGTCCAAGCGCCCATCGACGACGACAAGGCTGTCAGGTGGGCCGCGGCCGTGCGAGGCCCCGCGCTTTTCATTTGGGCGGGACACGCAGAGGAACAGTAACATCTTGCACCAAATCCAGATACTCTGGCGCTGTACTTGTGTCCCGAGTTATTGCCAAGTACCCCCCCACATTCAATAACCCCCAGCCCAGGCCAGGCCCAGGCCCAGCCAGGCCCTACCGCCGCTGGCTGGCCTTGGCCGTAATAAAAGGATCCTCAATACAGGGTAGTACTACACTTGTACGGGATTTCTCAAAAAAAAAAGGTACGTACTTGCACTTGCACTTGCACGGCTAATCGCTTTACAAATCGCGCTCGCGCAGCACACACATGGCGCACACTCAATTGGGAGCAGTGAGTGCGGAGCTGCTGGGTTGCCCGACCTTTTTCCGTCAGAGTACTGGCGGTAGTAGTAGTAAACATTATCCATACGGACGCTCGCCGGATCGGCGATCGTGTCGAACGTCTTGTGGTGCGGGGCGGCCGCTCCGGAGTGCTCCCCTGTCGTCGTCGTCGGACGACGTCGCGTGCGCTTGCGCTTGCTTGCACGCCATTTTCCGGTGGATAATTAACGGCGCCTGCCGTGATATCAAATCAGCCGCCTCCCGGTGCGAAAAGGTCGAGCGAGGCCACGGATCCCGTCCTCGTCCGCTTGCTGCTTCGGCGGAGATAAGGGGTGAGGAGCCTGGATCTTGCGTTACCGTGTTGTGGTTAGATTTCTTGAGAGTGCAGCTTGGTTCTTCAATGGCGGCGCCATGATGAAGATGGCGACACCATGCGGAATCAAGGATAAGTTTTTTTTTTACTCCCGATTCGCCTCCTTGTCGATGGTCTTGTCAGCATCGCAAAGCATGGTTGAGATCACCTAATCACTCTTCTTTCGGAAGGGTGTATCTGGTTGTGTCTTCGTGTTATGCGAGGTGGGGAACCCGCAATGTTGGTTCTCCCCCGATCTGTCTAGCTCAATTTAGGGTGGTCATCCAACCTTCTTTGTTGACTTCTTCTCTGGGGCGCTGATCTTTTTTTTTTTGAAAAGGAGGATGATCTCGACATCTGTATCTGGGGGATGCATGTGGTCATTTTATTAATTATTCTTGAGGATCTTACAAAGTAGAACAACAATATGTCTGAATCCGCCATCTTGGCAACATCGGCCGCTATTCTTATCCAAATGATGAAGGGGTGCAAGCTGGGCCACATATCCAGATCTCTTACCTAAGCCTAACATCTAAAGTCGGAGGCCCCCACCGAGCCATCTGCCAGGTCCGGGACTCAAACTGGTCCGACACACTCACATGTGTCGTTGCCGCCGTCTTCCACCCGTCCATCTTCAAAGCAGATTGAGGTGACGACCTTGGCAGGTCCTTCGCCATCGACGCCACCACGACGCCAAACGATGACCTCCACCTACACGAGCCTTGACAGGTCCTCCGCCATTGACGCCACCACGACGCCAGCCGACGACCTCCACCTATGCGAGTTCTTCTCTGGGGCGATGATCTGTCGTTTAGATCGTTGTCCTCGGCATCTTAAAGCTCTGACCAATGACTTTCTGTCATCGCATCAACAATGTTTCCTTGGCGCTAGCAGTGTTTCAAGGGAGAATATCTTGTGCTCCCTTATGTGCTCCCGCGCGAGCACTGCTATTAATCTAGCTCCAACGGTCATTTAAAGATGTGCGAGGCCTCAACGTGATTATAGGACTCCTATTTTCTTTAATCGCGAGCTCTCTCCGTAGACAATCTGAGACCGAATGACTCAGGAGCTCCCGGAACACCTAAGCTTAGGTGCTTCGAGAGCACTAGATATTCTCTTAGGGTTTCAAAGCAATGGAGGCATCAAGCTTCACTCATAACGGACCATTGTGAGTGCAGCAGGTAGACCATGTCGAGTTCTTCCAACACCTATGTATAATTTTTCTTTTTGTAAAAATGTCCTTATAAAGATTGGTTGTCGAGCTCTCTTTTCTTGCTCTTGGGGCTTCACCTCCCCTAGCTGCTTTATTCATTGAAGAGCGGGATCTTAACAACTCGTTTTGCATCCTCAACTACTAATGCACTTCATCTAGAACATCTTATATATGCCATTTGACTTTCTAAGATACTGTATATTGATATCGTTGATGTTCATTCCAAGTAGGAAATTTTGAGACCCATGACATCGAGCAATTGAATTGTTGTTGCCTGCGTTTTTCGACCCTAGGCATCCAAATTTAGAGTTGGTCAAAAAAATACCACGTGTGTGTGTGTGTTCTCTATACTATTGTTCAGTAGAGCTTGTCCCCTCTTGTTATATTACCATAAGCTTGCTCTTCAAAACTATAATCACCCTTTTTGGGAGGACGTCCCTGTTGGGAAACATAGCATGCAATTTTAAAAAATTTCCTACGCTCACGTAAGATCTATCTAGGAGATGCATAGCAACGACAGGGGGAGAGTGTGTCTACGTACCTTCGTAGACCGATAGCCGAAGCGTTTCACAACGCGCTTGATGTAGTCGAAATTCTTCTAGATCCGACCGATTAAGCATCGAACGTACACACCTCCGAGTTCTGCACACGTTCATCTCGTTGACGAAGATATGATCGGAGGCGTAAACTGTGGAGGGGAGCGCCGCACACGGCTAACAATTGTTGGTCTGTGTTCTAGGCGGCCCCTCCCCACGCATATATAGGTGGGAGGGGGAGGGGAGCATCCATGGGGCGTCCCAAGTTAGAGGAATCCTACCTGGGGGCCTCCTCCAATTCGGCCTCCCCCCTTCCTTTTTTAGCCGGAGAGAAAAGGGAAGGGGGGAGGAGAGAAGGAAGGGGGGGGGTCGAACCCCTTCTCCTCCTTCTCCAATCCGGCCACATGCCTAAGGGGTGGCGCGCCACCCCTTGTGGGCTGGGGTGCTCCCCTCTTATGGCCCATATGGCTCATATCTTCCCCCCGGGGGTTCCGGTAACCCCGTGGTACTCCAATAAATACCCGATACTATCCGGAACACTTCTGGTGTCCGAATACTATTATCCTATATATCAATCTTTACCTATCGACCATTTCGAGACTCCTCGTCATGTCCGTGATCTCATCCGGAACTCGAACAACATTCGGTCACCAAAACACATAACTCATATAATACTAAATCGTCATCGAACGTTAAGCGTGCGGACCCTACGGGTTCGAGAACTATGTAGACATGACCGAGACACCTCTCTGGTCAATAACCAATAGCGAAACCTAGATGATCATATTGGCTCCTACATATTATACGAAGATCTTTATCGGTCGAATCGTTATGAGAACATACGTTATTCCCTTTGTCATCGGTATGTTACTTGCCCGAGATTCGATCGTCAGTATCTACATACCTAGTTCAATCTCGTTACCGGCAAGTCTCTTTACTCGCTTTGTCATACATCATCCCGTGACTAACTCATTAGTCACTTCGCTTGCAAGGCTTCTTATGATGTGCATTACCGAGAGGGCCCAGAGATACCTCTCCGATACTCGGAGTGTCAAATCCTAATATCGATCTATGCCAACTCAACAAACACCTTTGGAGATACCTGTAGAGTATCTTTATAATCACCCAGTTACGTTGTGACGTTTGATAGCACACAAGGCATTTCTCCGGTATCCGGGAGTTGCATAATCTCATAGTCGAAGGAATATGTATTTGACATGAAGAAAGCAATAGCAATAAAACTAAACGATCATTATGCTAAGCTAACGGATGGTTCTGGTCCATCACATCATTCTCCTAATGATGTGATCCCGTTATCAAATGACAACTCATGTCCATGGTTAGGAAACCTTAACCATCTTTGATCAACGAGCTAGTCAAGTAGAGGCTCACTAGGGACACGGTGTTTGTTTATGTATTCACATTTGTATTTAGGTTTCCGATCAATACAATTCTAGCATGAATAATAAACCTTTATCATGAATAAGGGAATATTAAATAACAATTTTATTATTGCCTTTAGGGCATATTTTCTTCAATCACATTGTACTTTGTGTATTTTATAAGGAGTGTTTTTGTTTGACTTATAATGTGACATGGAGGAGAAACAAATGCAGCCATATCAATGCACACACAAAAGATCACGCTGGTTGTAAGTGCATCTACTGCCTCCTTTGTGGTTTTGGAGTTTTCCGGATAAAAGTGGTCAATGGACTAATGTATTATATTTGTGAGTATACACCAGTGAAAGTCTTTGAATACTTGGTTTAACCAATGAATGTGACTCCTAAGAATATAAAGGAAACATTGATGCATTCGGTGCACCCATTTGAACTAATCGAAGAACTGGATATTGAAGACTTAGCCCATTTATAGTTTCTTATTCTTCATTGAATCATAGGGCAATCGGTGCGAGTGAAAGTCCCTGAAGATCTGGTTGGATGCTCCGTGTGAAATTTGGATAAGTGTTGTCTGAGAAACTCATTCTCTCAAAGCATTTTAGTGAATCCTATTGAGGAAAAACCCAGTACCTAATAGCCAGAGTTATTGAGCATCAATGAAGAGTCTGTTCGAGTGAACCGACAACTTGCTAGTCTTGAAGACTGTAATCTTCTGGACGGTTAGGCGTCCGTTCAGAACACACAAGAGTCATTGTGAGTTGCCGAACAACAAGTATGTGAAGGTTTTCATGTCCATCTTAAAGATCTTCCACGGGTGATTGGACAAGATCTAAATGATCTTAGCTCAAGGAGAAGAGGATGGAGACTTGGTGTTATGAGTTAAATCTCAACCCTCCAACCAGAGGTAGAGTTATCACAACAACTTGAACTAGTGCAATAAATCAATTGTCTTCACCGAGGCTCTCATTCTATATTCACATTTGTTTACTTTGTGTAATTTGTATGTCTTGCAGAACTTGATCCCTCTCTTCTCCGAAGACTTTTCTGAAGACTTTGTTATTCCGATGTGCTTAGTTATGCTCTACTTTGTTTACGGTGTCGTTATTCTGAAGTGTACACATGTATTTGTGTTAGACTCATACCTAAGCATATCTCGGGCCGGGCCAAAAAAATCCCGGTGCAAAAAACCCAGGCCAGAGCCCGGCCCGACCCGACCATCGGGCCTACTAAATCCGGCCCGAGCCCAGCCTGAGCCTAAAAAAGCCCGACACGGCCTGGCTGGCCCGACCCGACTACGGCTAAAATCTCATTTTCCGCAAGCCCAAGCCCGTCCCAATCTACCCGTCGGGCTCAATTTCCAAATTCGAGCCCGACCCAATGGCACACTCGAGCCTAGCCCGGCCCGGGATTTTCGGGCCGGGTTAGGTCAGGCCATCCACCCGGGCTGCCAATGGCCAGATATAGTTAGACTAGTATTGTTACTTAGGTTTGCATGCTATCTTATGTTCTGATTTTGTCCTAGTTTTGAATACTATAGTTTTTCTTCAATCTGTATTTCTTCTATTGACTTATAAGATAGCATCCAGGTGAAGCAAACACCAATATACATGACCGTAGATACGATTATGCGAACTAAAAAAGCAACGATGATCAATACCGAACAGTTGTTGAGCCAATGGAAATTGTCACAAGCATGGACAATCCAGAGGTGGACACAACTACACAAACTAAAAACCGTGCTTACACCGGCCAACCAACCCAATTGCCAAGAGCCGTCGTAGAGCCTAGAACACCCGTTAGCATACAAGTGATGTTGGTTGTAGATCAAACTAGCGCGAGGAGACAATACCGCCAAAATTCCATATTGGACACTGACGATCCCACATCTCCAATTCACAGGTATGTCGGTGGTGAGTCTAGGCATGCCTCCTCCTCCTCAGTTGCCACCATTTTTCGTCAATCGTGACGCGACCATCCGCGCCACCGACCAACATCACCCGTCACTACAACATACCATCACCACTCGACACCACACAAGCAACTAGCAAACCCTCCATCAGTCATCATTCTTGTCTTCAAGGCCCTATTGAAAATGATGCACCCAATGGGGAATACGAGTTGAGCGCCGTCATCATCAGATCCAGGCAACCCCATGCGTAGGGTTTCCCTCAAAGCATTTTGGAAGGGGAGTCGAGGATTTCATGTCGACGCCTTCAACAAGAGAGCGATGCCCTTGGCTTTCGCCAGCAGTCCATGCGCCCCCACCCCACGCACACACACAAAGCCGCCAAACCACCAAGACAACTACCCCCCCTCCCCCCCGACCCAATGTTCGCCACGACCAACACCCCGCCGCAACGGGGATGCTCTGTTGTTTGGATCGTTGCATCGGGTGGAGATGTGGATGCCGAGAGGACCGCCCCACGACCCACACAAGAGCCGACCACCCTTGCCGCAGTCCAAAGCCATCGCTAGGTGATCCGCCGCTCACCGACGAAGACGGAGGTGGAGCCCCGCCACCATCCTTGCCCCCCCGCACGAGCTTCGCCCGGCGCCGGCCTCCGACGACGACGAGGCGGGAGGGGGCAGACGGCTACTAAGGCGGCGGCGACACGTAGTACACTCATCGAACGGATATAATCTCCCGTGTTTGAACATTTTGACGTCCAATCACGTATGAAAGCCCGCGCATCATGACACGACGCCGTCGTTTTCTCTCGAGGCGACCGGCCCGATCGCGCCACCCATCGCTGTAGCGAGACCACTTTAGCTTGCGTGTCGACGGAGGAAGGAAACCAAACCAAACCAGACCAGACCACGCTGTCTTGAGCCGGCGGAGCCCAGGAGGGCGACGAGGTGAGCAAGGGAACAAAAAGGAGAGCCATCCGAGCCCGATGCAGGGGGCCGGCCGGTTTTCCCGCTTCGCTCCTGCTGCCGGCCGTGTCCGTGTGTGTGTGGGAGTGGATCGGACGGACGACGGACCACGGGTGGGTTCGGCCGCCCCGCACTCCGCCCCGCGCCACGTGACCCAAAAGGACTCCGCGGGTCGCTGGCATTGGCATTGGCACCCCCTACTGGCTGGCTCTACCCCTGCTAGCAGCCGCAGCCGCAGCCACCCCACCCGGCTTCTTCCTCTCCCCCCCTCCCTCCCTCCCCGCTGGCCTGCCTGCCTGCCTGGTTCCCTCCTCCCCCGCCACGGTCGCTGTCGCAGGATCACCACCACCCGTAGCTCTCTCCAGGCTCCAGCAGATCAGTAGCAGGAGTAGGCCGCAGCCGAAGCGGCAGCGCCTGCCCAGCTCCGCCGCTGCCGCCGTCGATCTCCGCCACCATTCCACCCACCCGCCAAAAAGAGCCCCCACACGCCGCCGCCCGAGGCAGGCTAGCCCGCTCGCTCCCTCGCTTCGTGAGCCGCGCGCGCGCGGTCGCCGCTCCAGCAACGCAGGAGGCCGGGCCTGTGGCCGCGAGGCTCGCGGCGCTCAATTGGCCTGCCGGGGGACGCCACGCCACGCGGCGGGCCTTTGTCCGGAATATCTCCCGCACGGAAAAAGCTTCTACTAGAGCTAGCGAGCGAGGGAGCCTGGTGCGATTCCTCCCCAATTTTTAATTGGCTTCGGCAGCCGCGCCAGCCAGCGGCGAGCCCGCCCGCCCGCCCGCCCACCAGCCGGAGGTAGGGGAGGGGAGGAGCACTGGAGTAAAGAGGCCCGGGGATTTTATTAATGCGGCTTAGCGAGCGGGCGGGGTAATTATTTTAGCGCCGCTGTCTCGGCTGGGAACTCGCGAAAGCTCGCCTCTTTTGAGGCCCGCCCCCGCCCCCGCTCGCCGCCTCCTCCGCCCAACCCCTCCGCGCCGCGCTCCCGCTCTCTCTCCCTCCCTGCCGCTGGGAGCACTTGTTTTCTTCTGGGTACCAGTGCGCGCTTGCTTTCGCTGGGGGTGGTCGTCGCGCATTCCCACAAGCATATGGTGCGCATTGTGCGGGATGGGGAGTAGTAGTAAATTGGGGGAAGGCATGGAGGAGAAGGGGGGGAGGGTGGGGATGGGCAAGTACGCGGCCAGGCGGGGCTGGAGGCGCCTGGCGGCGGTCGCCTGGCTGGTGGCGGCGGTGGCCTGCTCGGCCGCCGTGCACTGGCAGCTGCGCCGGGAGACCATGGAGCGCGCCGAGGAGCGGCTCGTCAGCATGTGCGAGGAGCGGGCCAGGATGCTGCAGGAGCAGTTCGGCGTCACCGTCAACCACGTCCACGCGCTCGCCATCCTCATCTCCACCTTCCACTTCGAGAAGAACCCCTCCGCCCTCGACCAGGTGAGCAAACAACATAATAGGGACTGCCGATTTGTTTCTTCCTCTTCCTCCTCGATGCATTCGTTAATTCATTCACTCATTCATTCCTATGTCACCGCGTGCTTCCAATCCCGCGGCAATGGCGGGCTCCAGAAATCCTAAACAAGTATAGTACTCCTAGTAAAACACGGTTGTTGCATCTCTTTAAAAAAGGATATTTCCTCGTGGTGGCTCGATGCTTACAGAGTTGCAGGCTAGTCGTTTAGCGCCGCATTATTGTTTTAGTCGGTCCGTTGTGGGCCTCTTGATCTTTGAATATGTGGCGTTCTTGGAGCGGTTGTGTTTCTTTTCTATGCTCCAAACCTCCAAGACACAGAGTCAGAGACGTCTCTGAACTACTAGGCCGGTAGAAGAAGAACATTGCTCTGTTTGTTTTTGGAGTGGTTAATGGTTGGGTTTGGCCAGTGCTTGACCCACTCCATTTGTTTATGCTCACAGCCGTAGCGATGCAGTGCTGGCTGCGGTTGTCCAGTGATGGGTTCTTGATCCTACTTTTTTCTCCTAAAATATTCCCCTAAAGGTGCCCTCTTTTGGGAATTCCGAGCCCGCTGCTTTTGTTGATTAAGTGGTAGCTTTAGACTTTTAGGAGTGCCTTGGCAAGGCAATATGGTATTTGAAGGCACATTCTGGTTGTTGCAACAAGCAACAATGAGTAATGCCCTAATTTGGTTGGTGGCCCTAGTTGCTATCTTTTTTTCTTCTTCTTTCAAACAATGCCCTTTTTTTAGTTATAAGAATCACATGGATTAGGTGCAGCTTTAACTTGATTGTTTCTTACTTTCTTGGATGCTCTTGGTAATTAAGTCTCAACCCATCAGTTCACTGCTGGTGTGCTTTACCTTACATTTTGGTGAAATTTTTGCTGCAGGATACTTTTGCGAAGTACACGGCAAGGACATCATTCGAGCGTCCACTGCTAAATGGGGTGGCTTACGCACAGCGCCTCTTCCCTCACGAGAAGGAAACGTTTGAAAGACAGCATGGATGGATTATGAGGACTATGAATCGAGAGGCTGCACCTCTCCAAGATGAGTATGCCCCGGTGATTTTCTCCCAGGATACGGTCTCCTACCTTGCGCGCATGGACATGATGTCTGGGGAGGTGTGATTTCTTACTGCATGATGGTTTCTTCTGTCTGTCGATTCTTAGTTCATTGAGGGCAGGGGACACAGTTGTGTTGCCAGTTTTAAGTTTGGTTCAGTGTAAATAATCCGTTTGTTTCGCATGTAGGAGGACCGAGAAAACATCTTGCGTGCGAGGGAAACTGGCAAACCTGTGTTAACAAACCCATTTCGGCTTCTTGGGTCGAACCACTTGGGCGTAGTACTCACTTTTGCAGTGTATCGCCCTGATCTACCTGCTGATGCATCAGTTGAGCAACGTGTGGAAGCAACTGCTGGGTAAGATGATTGGACTATCTTCCAAATATATGACCCACAAAACCTGTATTTGCATGTCATTTCTTTAGTGTTGGCTATACAATACTTCAATGCATCAAAGCAGATGATTCGACATAGCATACAATGACCTAGAGAACTTGCATTAATGTATCATTATTCATACATATATAGTACTAACTTATTGTCCTTCTTTCTTTCATTCAGCAATACAAAGGTCCTTTCTAGTGTGATAGCCCAACATATTTAGAGTTTTGTACCAGAAATATAACACAAACATATACTTAACTATTTTGTGAGTGTGGCCTCCTGAGTCATGACTCTAATCTAATCGAATCCCCACTGACAGCTATCTTGGTGGAGCTTTTGATGTGGAGTCACTTGTGGAAAATTTGCTGAGTAAACTTGCTGGCAATCAGGATATATTGGTGAATGTGTATGACGTCACAAATGCTTCAGAGCCTATGGCCATGTATGGATCTCAAACTCCAGATAATAAAGTGGACCTCTTGCATGTTAGCATGCTTGATTTTGGAGATCCGTTTAGGAAGCATGAAATGAGGTGCAGGTTAGTAGCTTCTTCCATGACACTGACTTTGTTGGCTCATTGTCCTTCCACTAATGTTGGTAAGTTGTGCAGGTATGGGCAAAAGCCTCCATTGCCGTGGTCTGCTATTAGTAATCCTATGGGCTGCTTTGTCATATGGATGCTTATTGGGTATATAATTTGTGCTGCATGGTCTCGGTATGACAAAGTTTCAGAGGATTGTAGAAAAATGGAAGAGCTCAAAACTCAAGCAGAAGCTGCTGATATTGCAAAGTCTCAGGTTTGACATTTATTTGTGTGCTTAGGCTACTTGACGTTCTTCCGTACATAAGAATTATATACTTATGCAAGTTTTCTTCTTTGCAGTTTCTGGCAACTGTATCTCATGAAATTAGAACTCCTATGAACGGTGTCCTTGGTATGAATATCTTCCTTTCGGATACATACATAATGTCCACTCTTAGGACTCGGCCATCTTAAAACATTACCTTTTGTTGTAGGGATGCTGGACATGCTTTTGGGGACAGATCTGACTATGACTCAGAAAGATTTTGCTCAGACCGCTCAGGATTGTGGCAAAGCATTGATAATACTGATAAATGATGTCCTTGATCGAGCAAAGTTTGAAGCTGGAAGGTTGGAACTTGAGGAAGTGCCTTTTGACTTGCGAACGCTGACGGACGATGTGATCTCCTTGTTTGCCTCAAAGTTAAGAGCGAAGTGCATAGAGGTATCTTACTATTGCATAAATGATTCAATATCTTTACTATGCTTTCATAGTCATAATGGATGCGGACTACCTGTAGTGATTGTTTGCAGCCGAGCGGAAACAGACAATACAATTCCACAAATGCCATTCTTCTATATACCTCCTTTCCTGTAGCACATTATTTCCTAATATTTCCCTTATTGCCGCAGCTTGCAGTGTTTGTGAGTGACGATGTTCCAAAACTTGTCACCGGAGATCCTTGGAGATTTCGACAGATACTGACAAATTTAGTGGGCAATGCAGTCAAAGTAAGCATTCAACTTTCGGTATCATAGCATTATCTGTTTATTGCATACTTTGCAACTTTGAATAATGTTGAGTTTTTGTTATTCTGTACAAAAACATCCATAAATTATTCTGAATCCATTCATTATCAATTTTCCAGTTCACAGAACGGGGCCATGTTTTTGTGCGGGTCTCTCTGGCTGAGAACTCAACTATGGAAGCTAAACGAGCCCCCAATGGAAACCTCAATGGGAAAGATTGTAAAGTTGAGCCTACAGCTAATGGTGCCTTCAATACTTTGAGTGGGTTTCAAGCTGCGGATGAACGAAATAGCTGGGAATATTTTAAGCTGTTGCTCTCTGATAAGGAGTTACTTTCTGATGAGCTCGAGGGTAAAAAATCTAGCCAAAATGATTCCGATCACGTGACCTTGATGATAAGCATTGAGGATACAGGTGTTGGTATCCCACTGCATGCACAAGATCGTGTTTTTACGCCTTTTATGCAGGCAGATAGTTCAACTTCAAGGAATTATGGTGGAACTGGTATTGGTTTAAGCATCAGCAAATGTTTGGCTGAACTTATGGGCGGGCAAATAAGTTTCATCAGCCGTCCTTCCATTGGGAGTACATTTACATTCTCAGCGGTTGTGAAGCGTGCATCCAAAGATACTTCATGTGCTTCAGAGAGGAGCTTGTCCGAGGCACTACCAACTGCCTTTAGGGGAATGAAGGCGATTTTGGTAGACGGGAAACCTGTGCGTAGTGCTGTGACAAGATATCACCTTAACAGGCTGGGAATAATTGTTCAAGTTGTGAATAATATGAGTATGGGAATTCAAGCCTTTGGGAAAAATGGTGCAACAGAGTCAAGGTGAGTTTTCTGTTGTCATTTTCAATTCCTAACAGAACTTATCACTGGAATTTTAGAAATAGAGGACAAATAACCGCTCAACTGGTTTCTAGCTGTATAGGAAATGGTATTTTATTACTAGTACGAGAGGAGCTTTCACATGTGCTCTGAGAGGCTAATGTTCCCATATTAATTAGGGGTAGGGAGGTAGAAAGATTCACACTACTTTCAGGTAATAGTTTTGTAGGAAGTGCAATTTTCCAAACGTAATATATTGTATCACTAATACAAGAGGAGCTTTCACATGTGCCCTGAGATGCTAAAGTTTCCAATATTAATCAGGAGTAGATAGGTAGATGTAGTGAATCACGCAGGGTGTTTGGCAAGTTGTAGTTAATCGAATGACCGGAATGTCTCTGTGAGCCAAATTCAGACACACAGAGATAAAGCACTCGGAATTTTCTCTGTGAGTCAAGTGACAGAAATCAAGAATGAAGCAATTTCTGTGCAATTTATTCCACCTCAATGGGGATTTCAATATACAAGATTGAGAGATAGAAGAGGCTGAGATTACAACGTGTTAGTAAGAAGCTCAGTTTAGATTTTTTATTTGTTTCGGGCTCAGTTTAGATTCTACTCCCTCCGTTCCAAAATGGATGACTCAACTTTAGTATAAAGTTAGTACAAAGTTGAGTCATCTACTCCCTCTGTCCCACAATATAAGAACGTTTTTGACACTACATTAGTGTAAAAAATGTTCTTATATTATGAGACGGAGGGAGTATTTTGGAACGGAGGGAGTAGCTATGTGGGTGGACGTTGTGCTGCGCATGAGGTGGACTAGGACGGTGCAGTTGCATTGCATGCGGTAGACTTGGCAGAGCAGGTGCTTGTCTAACAACAGATGTTTTTTCAACTAAAAATATAAGACCTGTGAAGGACCAGAACTAATCCTCAATACCAAGTACTTCTATTTATGTGCCATAAATTCTTCTTCAACACCTGCTTAGTCTCTTTTCTCCATTTACTTTATTTCTTTGTAGAGAAAAACCGTCGATGCTTTTTATTGAGAATGACATCTGGAGGCCCGAGACAGATACTCAGTTACCGAGTCGTCTACGTACGCTCGGGATGAATGGTCAGGCGCATGACCTACCCAAGCTGATCCTTTTGGTCACATCTGAAGCTGACAAGGACAAGTACGGATCCACGTTCAATACTGTGATGTGTAAACCCTTAAGAGCAAGCACAATTGCTTCTTGTCTACAGCAGTTGCTAAAAGTAGATATACCTGCAAGGAAAGAAAATCAAAATAGGCCCTCATTTCTTCGTAGCCTGCTGGTTGGGAAGAATATATTGGTTGTAGATGACAATAAAGTAAATCTACGGGTTGCTCAAGCCGCACTGAAGAAGTATGGTGCCAAGGTTCATTGTGTTGAAAGTGGCAAGGATGCTATCTCCCTACTTCAACCTCCACATTGCTTCCATGCATGTTTTATGGACGTTCAAATGCCTGAGATGGATGGGTATGATTCTGTGTACTCATCACTCTGCTGCAACTGTTATTTCTAACTTTATCTCTTCTTATAAAGAGCCAAACTGTTATTTGTTTGGGTTTTACTTAGGAAAGAAGTTATAATTATGTTCTCCAGGCTTTATGTATCAAGTTTTGTTGCTTGATAGTCTCTCATCCTTATTGACTGCTGATTATCAATGTGATGTACTCTTCAGGTTCGAGGCTACTAGACAAATACGAGAAATGGAGAAGAAAGCGAACGAGGAAAAGAGAGAACAGTCGAGTTCAGGGGAAGGTTCGACATTTGTTGAGTGGCATTTGCCTGTTCTTGCAATGACGGCTGACGTCATTCAGGCGACCTACGAAGAGTGTATGAAATCGGGGATGGATGGCTATGTGTCCAAACCGTTCGACGAGCAGCAGCTATACCAAGCGGTCTCCAGATTAGTGGTGGGAACAACTGATTCGGCCTCATGATCTGATCGGTCGAAGCCGGATCCGACGCCTCGTTGGTTGAAGCGAAGCCAAAGCTGACTCTGACTCTTACAAACCTGACACGGATATCTCCGCAACACTTTGGATGAAAAGACGAAGGCGCCTTGAGCTAGTGAACTTCGTTGCAGGCCGAGGTAAGGTAAACGACGGTGCGCGCCGCGGCGGGCATGCATTTCTGCTGCTGCTGCCCAGGGGGGGAAGATGAAGATGAAGGAGGTGGCTCGAGATATACTAGGTAGATTAGGATTTTTTGGTTTGCTGTTGGTGGTAGGCATATGTATGTATGATGTTGTGTCTCCTGTCTGTTCATTCTTTGAACATATATAACATCTCTGTGCTGTGATGTGCTGTGCTGCACTCGCCTGAGCTCCGGAGTCCGCTGAGAAGAAAATATGTGGTGGGCTTTTGGGTTGCCTCCTCTCCCTCTCCGCCGCGTGTTCGTACTATGATTGATGATCATCGATACATCGTGGAACTTTTGATGCAAACTGTTGGGTGTAGGCAAACTGGGCGTGTGTCTTTTTTGTCAGGCGAGATGCTGAATTTGCTAGGCCTCTTGCTCAGCTGCTCCGTTCCTCCCTCTGAAAATCGACACATTTGCTGCTGGCAAGTTGCCTGCAAAAACGAATTGGTGCATGTCGATTTTCTGGGCAGCTCAAAAACAAATTGGACGGCTCAAAATTT
The DNA here is from genome assembly GCF_002162155.2 of Triticum dicoccoides. Classification (NCBI taxonomy): domain Eukaryota; kingdom Viridiplantae; phylum Streptophyta; class Magnoliopsida; order Poales; family Poaceae; genus Triticum; species Triticum dicoccoides. The sequence continues at coordinate 560,264,295 of NC_041390.1, read as the reverse complement.
CGATTTACACCGGTTTTTTTACAGTCGATCTGGTTGGATGTCTGTATTGCTGATGCTACTACTACTACTAGTACTTGATATGAAATGCAGGGCAGCATCAGTACTGGCTTTCTTCTGCCATGGTGTTTGACTCATTTTTATTTTGCCGCGGCGGAACCGAGCATGGGCAGGCGCGTTTAATTGGTCCGAGCAGTGCGCAGTGCTCCTGCGGCGTAGACTGCAGCGCTGCAATCGAACGGGCAGGTTTCCTGTATGGCGTCTGGCACGGAAGCGGAAGCTGGGCGGCACAGGCCTGTCGACCAGCGGGCAGCGAACCTTCCGACGCAACGCGCGATTTATTACTGCTCCATCCGACAGCCTGAACCATGCTCATCCTGTGCCGTCAATGGTGCAGCATGCTGCATGCATGCAAATGCACGAGAGGTGCCGGACAAGGGTAGAAAATCCTTGTTCCTATGGTAATCTTATTGCGTCGGAGGGACTTTACTTTTACTGTCTTACTGTGTTGACCCGTTTGTGATAGTTTAGCACGGTTTGACCCTTGTTTGTAAAATAGTTCGGATCTGACCCTTTTTAACACGCTAGTAACCCTGTCGTCTAGGATGCATTGAAGACGCCAGGGTCCTTAGCATCTGGCCCTGGCCCACCTTCCTGGTCAGGCAAGTTAACCATATGACATGGCAAATTTCGCTCCCGACCCTAGGCGCCAAGAACCTTGGCGTCTACCCCTAAGAAATAAGTGGCCACATGGAGAGTGTGTCGGGCCCATCCCACACCCACACACTCTCCAATCCCAATCTTACACCCCAACCAAGAGCAACACAGGAGAGCTCCCCCACTCTCCCACCTCAAGGCTCAATCAAACCCTCCTCCAAATTTTGTTTTCTTCGGTGAATCATTCTCTCCCTTGGTGTCTGAGGTTTTCTCCTCCGGATCCCTAAATTTTGTTGGTAATTTCTTGTTATTTTAGTGGCATTTTGTAACCCTAGGTGGAACCTTAGTTTCTAGCTTTCTCCAAATCCTTGGGTATTGGGTATCTTTCAATCACTTTGTTGATGTGGTAGTAGTAATAGGATATGCATGTTGTGAGTACAAATGACGATTTTGATTTATATGATGATCTATGGTTAGGGTTAGGTTTTGTGTTAAGCAAATGACATGATTTATTTAGTACATAAGTTTTAATGTGTCTTTGAAACAACTCATTAGTAATGGCATGATCCATATATAGTTGTCATTGATTCATTAGAGTTGCACTTGTTTTTTAAACAATGCATTATAGTTGCCATTCATACATTTTATTTTTTGTCCTTTTAGATGGATGATAGACTTGTTAATTTTCATTATTTGTGTTAGAATAAAACGCTAATGCAAGATCATAGACGACACACCGAGGCACGATATTTGTTAACGAGGTTCATCGATATGGCTACATTCCCGGGGCATGACTACGGGCGCTCCTCCCCAAGATACCGCAACACCGGCCGCCCGGGCGCCGACACAAGCCGTCGGCTCCCCCGCGTACCTGCTGCTATCAAGTCGTCATGGGTTACAACGTGTGGTGCCCGTCCGTATATAAGAGGCCTTAGGATACAAGTGTCCGACTCCTACACAACTCGTACCTAACCACACCAATTACAACTCCAAGTCCACGTAACCCCTTGCGTACATAATATTCGACACAAATATAACAAACTCCACCTTGGCGAATATTCTCCACCACTTAGAAGTCGTCCATGCTCGAACCTCCATGTACTCCGGACTTGGGTTGTCTCCTTTGTAGCTTACTGAGAGCTACCCGATGGGCCAGACCCGCCGCCACCGTGAGACTCCACTGCTACTCTTGCAGCTCCACTCCCCATGGCTCCACCTGCAATAGTGCTCCCTTGCAACTTGTAAAGATGCGAAACCATCCTCTCTCTCCTATCATCACAGTCACCCCATCTTCCATGATTTCCATGGTCTTCGTATCCCGATCACAACAGAATTCCATACCACCATCATGAAGAACACCAAGTGAAATTAGATTCCTCCTTAGCCCTGACACATGCCTGACTCCCCGAAGCATCCGCTCAACTCCGTCAAACATCTTAATTTTGATGTCACCTACTCCAGCAACACGATAACCTGTATCATCGCCCACATAGGCTAAACCAAACTCACCAGACTTGTACGAAGAGAACCACTCCCTGTTGGGCGTCGCGTGAAAAGAGCAAGCTGAATCCAACATCCACGCTTCAGTTTTTGTTGACCGCATGTTTGATACTACGAGAACATCACTACTGTTGTCCGAGTCATCACCACGAGTAGCCGCATTAGCACTTGCCCCACCCTTCAGTTCCGGGCATTCCCTCTTTATATGTCCCCAATCCTTGCACCTGTAGCACTGCACCTTTTTCTTCTTTTTCTTCTCCGCCTCTTCCCTTCCTGAGCTGATAACCTTTAACTGCCAACCCCAAACCTTGAGTACTCTCCTCTGTAGCATTCTTTTGCTTCCTCAACTCATGTCCAAGCAACGCTGCAGTGACTTCCTCATTATTGACGGTTGCCTTTCCATGAGTCAATGTAATGACCAAAATGCTCATAGGACGGTGGCAACGAAACAAGAAGAAGTAGTGCCTTATCCTCGTCCTCGATCTTCACATCCAGACACGCTAGATCCGTGACCAACTGATTAAAGGCATTCACATGCTCCACAAGATCCGACCCCTCCCGCATCTTCAGCCTATAGAACTTTTGTTTCAAATACAGCTTATTGGTCGCCGACTTGGACATATAACAATTTGCCAACTTGTCCCAAATTCCCTTAGGAGAATCTTCGTCCATGACATGATACATGACCTGATCCGCAAGACAAAGCCGTATGGTAGCGGCCGCCTGCACTTGCATATCCTCCCCCGCATCATTGTCAACCTTGGCCGGCTTCGTCTCCTGCAAACCCTTCAAGATTCCGTGTTGCGCCAGAATATCCTTGACTCTTGTCTGCCATAGACCGAAGTTACCCGTGCCATCGAATTTCTCCAAATCAAACCTGGTGAATCCCGACGCCATGCCGAGCCGCGATCTAACCGACCTGTTGCCGCCGGTCTTACCGCCCTTTTCCTCTGTGACTTCCTCACGAAAAAGGTCACTGATCCCGTATTCCTCGTCTAAAGCCACGCCGCAGTCCGCGGTCTACCAAGAAATCTGACTTGCACAACCTTCTTGTCTGTGCCTTTGCTGCCTCGCGTCACCGAACTTTTATTACTGCTGAAACAACCCACGGCCTTACCTTTTCCTTCCCTGACACGGAAATCAAAATCACAGACCGCGCAGATATATCCAATCCAATACAGTACCAATCTCCAACGGACCAAACATGCATGCACACGGCTCCTTGAATCACAAATTAGCAGGCCTGTCCCCTGGACCCAAAACGCACGCGCACACATGTATCATCAGATAGGTTCACCGCATGTATGTTAGTCCCCTTGACTCCTGCCACAATACAATTTTTCTATCCTTGTGCACCGCACTCCGTCCGAGAAACCTACTGCTTTGGCCTTCCCACAACCTTGCTCATGATACCACTTGTTAGAATAAAACGCTAATGCAAGATCATAGACGACACACCGAGGCACGATATTTGTTAACGAGGTTCTCCAATATGGCTACATCCCCGGGGCATGACTACGGGCGCTCCTCCCCAACATACCGCAACACCAGCCGCCCGGGCGCCGACACAAGCCGTCGGCTCCCCCGCGTACCTGTTGCTATCAAGTCGTCATGGGTTACAACGTGTGGTGCCCCTCCGTATATAAGAGGCCTAGGATACAAGTGTCCGACTCCTACACAACTCGTACCTAACCACGCCAATTATAACTCCAAGTCCACGTAACCCCTTGAGTACATAATATTCGACACAAATATAACAATTTGGACATAGCGACATTTGTCACCAAAAATGCAAGTGACAATGAGAAAGTGGTGGTATTTGACACAAGTCCTAGTTATGATGAGGTTGTTCTAAAAGTAAGAAATATCTGAACTAATAGGAAGATATGATATTGGATGTAGGTAATCATGAGTATTATTGTTGACATTACCCCTGAGGTAAATAAGTGGAGAGGTGAAACTATAAACCCCCATCTTCCTATGTGTTTGACTGGCATTTTGCTCCATAAATATGCAATGCGTGTCAGCAATTGTGGAAGAATAAATGATAGTTGAGTATGTGAACTTGCTAATCAAAGTTCTTGCATAGACTTTTTCCGATAATATGATAAATTGCAATTGTTTCAACGACTGAGATCGTAGTTTGTTAGTTTTCAGTGAAGTTTGTGATTCATACTTTATATTGTGAATAAATTGTTGCTTGATCATGAGAAGTTTTATGATAAACATTTGCTGCTATGTTATTAATCATGATGCTACCATGTCCATATTTTTGTTTTATCGACACCTCTCTCTCTAAACATGTGGTCATAATTATCGAGTTCGGCTTGCGCTTGAGGATAAGCGAGGTCTAAACTTGAGGGAGTTGATACGTCCATTTTGTATCATGTTTTCCTAGTGTTATTTATAATGTTTTTATCATTATTACACTTTGTGATGCAATTCTAATGACTTTTCTCTCTTAGTTACCGGCAGCTGGAATTCTGGACCTAAAAAGCTACAACAGAGATACCTATTCTACAGAGCTCCAAATGACCCGAATCTTCACGGAGATTTTTCATTGAATATATAAAAAATACTAGAGCAAAGAAATACCAGAGGGGGCCACCAGTTTCCCACAAGGCAACAGGGCATGACCACCCCTGGGCGCGCCCTGATTTTTGTGGGGCCCACAGCTAGCCTCCGGTGCACATCTTCTGCTATATGAAGGGTTTTGACCTAGAAAAAGGAGCAGGACTTTTGGCATGAAGCGCCGCCATCTCGAGGCGGAACTTGGGCAGGAGCATTTTTGTCCTCCGGTAGAGCGATTCTGTCGGGGATAATTCCCTCCATGAGGGGGAAATCGAATCCATCGACATCACCAACGATATTCTCCTCGTGGAATGACCAATCTTCATCAACATATTCACCAGCACCATCTCCTCTCAAACCCTAATTCATCTCTTGTATTCAATATTTGTATCAAAACCTAGATTGGTACCTGTTGGTTGCTAGTAGTGTTGATTACATCTTGAAGTTGATGCTAGTTGGTTTATTTGGTGGAAGATATATGTTCATATCCTTAATCATATTCTATACCCCTATGATCTTGAACATGAACATGATTTGTGAGTAGTTACTTTTGTTCTTGAGGACATGGGAGAAGTCCGGTTATAAGTAATCATGTGAATTTGGTATCTGTTTGATATTTTGATGACATATATGTCGTTGCTTCCTTTACTTGTGTCATGTGAACATCGACTATATGACACTTCACTATACTTGGGCCTAGGAAGACATTGTGAAGTAACAAGTAGATGATAGGTTGCTAGAGGGACATAAGCTTATATCCTAGTTTGTGCGTTATTCCGTGATTTGGATCAATATGTTTCATGCTAGGGTTAGATTTATCTTAATTCTTCTTTCGTAGTTGCGGATGCTTGCGAGAGGGGTAATCATAAGAGAGTTGCTTGTTCAAGTAAGAACAACACCCTATCACCGATCCACCAACATATCAAATTATCAATATAGCGAACGCGAATCAAATAAACATGTTGAAAGTGACTAGACAGTAATTCCCATGTGTTCTCGAGAACGCTTTGCTTTATATAAGAGAACTTTATGACTTTTCCTTTGCTATAAAAAGGATTGGTCCACCTTGCTGCATTTTGTTACCGTTGTTACTTGTTACTTGCTACGAATTATCTTACTACAAAACTATCTGTTACCACGACTTTTAGTGTTTGCAGAAAATACCTTGCTGAAACCACTTGTCGTTTCGTTCTGCTCCTCATTGGGTTCGACATTTTTACTTATCAAAAGAACTACGAATGATCCCCTATACTTGTGGGTGATCACAGACCCGTCAGGCATTGCAAAGCAAGCGCAACATGGCTCATGTTGCAAAACCACCTGCAAGCGAAACTTGGCTCTTGTTGCAAACCCGTCGGATGTTTCCAAAGTGAGCGCAACATGTCTCATGTAGCAAACACCCAAGCGCAACATGGATCATGTTGCAAACCCTAAACCATCGGTTTTCGCGCACGGGATCCAATGCCTTTGGAAGCGGTTGATCTACCCATGTTTCAGCCAGCCGACGCATAACACACGCCATATTGTAAACATTTCAAGTCTTTTTCTATGAAAAAAAACAAAAAGGCAGGGTAACCGGGTAATCTATATCAGGACCGACCTTCCTTGGCAATCCACACTAGTGGCCACACGCGCAGCCCGTAGCAGCCTGCCCTGTCAAGAAATGGGCCTCGAGCTGGTGCAAAAATGTCCTGCATACAACTAGCTTGTTCTTCTGACCTGATGTGGCCCGGTAGCGCGTTGTTGCATGTTGCCCCACGGAGAGTTTGGTTGATCCTATTCCGCGCCTTTATTGCCGGTTATAGGCTATTTCGCCAACCAGGGCACACCCCATGTATTAGGTGTAGTAGCAGGTCAACCCATATTCTTCTGTGTTTTTTCTATGTTTTTCACCTAGGTATTTCGTGTTTCTATTTTTTCTTTTTAAAAAAATTCGCAACTTTGCCTCAAATTTTTGAATCTTTTCAACCTCGTGAACATTTTTTCAAATTGCATGAATTTTTCAATTCATCTTTTTTAGTTTTTTTAACTCTAGTGAAAAATTTCAGTTTTTTTGCATTTTTAGTATTTTTTTAAAAAATCTCCAAAAATAATCCAAACCCGTAATTTCCCCAAAACCCACAAACTTTTTGCATATTTGTGAACTTCTTTTTCAAATTTGATGATTTTTTTGTTTCAAATCCGTGTTTTTTTCTCCAAAATCACCGCAAACATTTTCCATTTTTATTTCAAAATTGTGATCTTTTTTGAAATTCATGACTTTTTTTAAATTCGTGAACTTTTTTGAATTCATGTACATTTTCTGATTTTCTGCGTTTTTTTCCAAAGTCAATAGTTGACCGGTCAACCGTCGACCACTCACATGTGACCGAGTGAACCATGGCGTTTCTGGGCCGAGTGACCACGTCACACATGGTATTGGGTCGGCCCGGAACCGCAGGATGCACTTGTTCTCCTAGCCGACGCTTAAGGCGCCAACTAGGTGGTCTCGAGACTTGAGTTTTTTCTTCGCCATCTTCCTTCTATTATTAATGTCTCACCGAACGTTCTACCGGGTCAGACCTGACCGCATCGCACACTAGCACCCCATGCATTTCCATCACGACCATTGTGCAATCAGAGATGTGTACATTGAGGAAACACTCCTCCGAGGTGTGGTCGATGTGACAGTTGTCACAGACCATGGCGACCAGTTGCGAGGTTGGGATATGCTAGTTCTGACATGTAAGGCCGGGACGACCTCTAGCCCATGTTATCCATAACATGGGTGCTGGGTCTTTGCCCTCGTCCTCTGAGTCGGAGGTCGGGAAACGGTGGTCCGTCTGGCCTAACCAGTTATTTACGCCCCGACTGATCTGATGAGGTAGACGTTCGAATATTGCGTGCTGGTATGTGGCTCCTGAGTTCTGAAGCCCAAACGGGTATGAGGGACCCGACGTCGGTGGTGAAGATGCCATTGTTGATGTGGATGCCGGTGCGATGTGCCAGAGTGCTGGCAGGCACACATGGAGGTCGGCGTGGCTGTTGACGATGAAGGCCACGACGCCTACGTAGATGAGGTGTGCTGGGTGGGATGGTGGGTTGATGTCGAACCGGCCTACCTCGTCCGCGGTGAACATGAGAGAGCCAAAGGTTAGGCTCTCCCCTGAAGGAAATATGCCTAGAGGCAATAATAAAGTTATTATTTATTTCCTTATATCATGATAAATGTTTATTGTTCATGCTAGAATTGTATTAACCAGAAACATAATACTTGTGTGAATACATAGACAAACAAAGTGTCACTAGTATGCCTCTACTTGACTAGCTCGTTAATCGAAGATGGTTATGTTTCCTAACCATAAACATGAGTTGTCATTTGATTAATGGGATCACATCATTAGGAGAATGATGTGATTGACATGACCCATTCCATTAGCTTAGCACCCGATCATTTAGTATGTTGCTATTGCTTTCTTCATGACTTATACATGTTCCTATGATTACGAGATTATGCAACTCCCGTTTACCGGAGGAACACTTTGTGTGCTACCAAACGTCACAACGTAACTGGGTGATTATAAAGGTGCTCTACAGGTGTCTCCAAAGGTACATGTTGGGTTGGCATATTTCGAGATTAGGATTTGTCGCTCCGATTGTCGGAGAGGTATCTCTGGGCCCTCTCGGTAATACACATCACTTAAGCCTTGCAAGCAATGCAACTAATAAGTTAGTTGCAAGATGATGTATTATGGTACGAGTAAAGAGACTTGCCAGTAACGAGATTGAACTAGGTATTGAGATACCGACGATCGAATCTCGGGCAAGTAACATACCGATGACAAAGGGAACAACATATGTTGTTATGCGGTCTGACCGATAAAGATCTTCGTAGAATATGTAGGAGCCAATATGAGCATCCAGGTTCCGCTATTGGTTATTGACCAGAGACGTGTCTCGGTCATGTCTACATTGTTCTCGAACCCGTAGGGTCCGCACGCTTAACGTTACGATGACAGTTTCATTATGAGTTTATATATTTTGATGTACCGAAGGTTGTTCGGAGTCCCGGATGTGATCACGGACTTGACGAGGAGTCTCGAAATAGTCGAGACATAAAGATCGATATATTGGACGACTATATTTGGACACTGGAAAGGTTCCGGGTATGATTGGGACAATACCGGATCACCGGGAGGTTATCGGAACCCCCCGGGAGGTATATGGGCCTTATTGGACCTTAGTGGAAAGGAGGGGAAAGGACAAAGGGAGGGGGCGCCCCCCAAGCCCAATCCGAATTGGGAGGGGGGCCGGCCCCCCCTTTCCTTCCTCCCTCCTTCCTCTTCCTTCCCTCTCCTACTCCTAATAGGAAAAAGGGGAGTCCTACTCCTGGTGGGAGTTGGACTCCCCCCCTTGGGCGCGCCATCCTCCTTGGCCGGCCCCTTCCTCCACTCCTTTATATACGGGGGCAGGGGGGCACCCCAGAGACACAACAATTGATCATTGATCTCTTAGCCGTGTGCGGTGCCCCCCTCCACCATAATCCTCGATAATATTGTAGCGGTGCTTAGGCGAAGCCCTGCGACGGTAGAACATCAAGATCGTCACCACGCCGTCGTGCTGACGGAAATCATCCCAGACACTTTGCTGGATCGGAGTCGGGGGATCGTCATCGAGCTGAACGTGTGCAAAAACTCGGAGGTGCCGTAGTTTCAGTGCTTGATCGGTCGGGCCGTGAAGACGTACAACTACATCAACCGCGTTGTTATAACGCTTCCGCCTCCGGTCTACGAGGGTACGTAGACAACACTCTCCCCTCTCGTTGCTGTACATCACCATGATCTTGCGTGTGCGTAGGAATTTTTTTGAAATTACTACGTTCCCCAACAGTGGCATCTGAGCCTAGGTTTTATGTGTTGATGTTATATGCACGAGTAGAACACAAGTGAGTTGTGGGCGATATAAGTCATACTGCTTACCAGCATGTCATACTTTGGTTCGGCGATATTGTTGGATGAAGCGGCCCAGACCGACATTACGTGTACGCTTACGTGAGACTGGTTCTACCGACGTGCTTTGCACACAGGTGGCTGGCGGGTGCCAGTTTCTCCAACTTTAGTTGAACCGAGTGTGGCTACGCCCGGTCCTTGCGAAGGTTAAAACAACACCAACTTGACAAACTATCGTTGTGGTTTTTGATGCGTAGATAAGATTGGTTCTTGCTAAGCTCGTAGCAGCCACGTAAAACTTGCAACAAACAAAGTAGAGGATGTCTAACTTGTTTTTGCAGGGCATGTTGTGATGTTATATGGTCAATGCATGATGTTAAATTTTATTGTATGAGATGATCATGTTTTGTAACCAAGTTATCGGCAACTGGCAGGAGCCATATGGTTGTCGCTTTATTGTATGCAATGCAATCGCCCTGTAATGCTTTACTTTATCACTAAGCGGTAGCAATTGTCATAGAAGCATAAGATTGGCGAGACGACAATGATGCTACGAGGGAGATCAAGGTGTCGCGCCGGTGACGATGGTGATCATGACGATGCTTCAGAGATGGAGATCACAAGCACAAGATGATGATGGCCATATCATATCACTTATATTGATTGCATGTGATGTTTATCTTTTATGCATCTTATCTTGCTTTGATTGAGGGTAGCATTATAAGATGATCTCTCACTAAATTTCAAGATAAAAGTGTTCTCCCTGAGTATGCACCGTTGCCAAAGTTCGTCGTGCCCAGACACCACGTGATGATCGGGTGTGATAAGCTCTACATCCATCTACAACGGGTGCAAGCCAGTTTTGCACACGCAGAATACTCAGGTTAAACTTGACGAGCCTAGCATATGCAGATATGGCCTCGAAACACTGAGACCGAAAGGTCGAGCGTGAATCATATAGTAGATATGATCAACATAGTGATGTTCACCATTGAAAACTACTCCATTTCACATGATGATCGGTTATGGTTTAGTTGATTTGGATCACGTGATCACTTAGAAGATTAGAGGGATGTCTTTCTAAGTGGGAGTTCTTAAGTAATATGATTAATTGAACTTAAATTTATCATGAACTTAGTACCTGATAGTATCTTGCTTGTTTATGTTTGATTGTAGATAGATGGCCCGTGCTGTTGTTCCGTTGAATTTTAATGCGTTCCTTGAGAAAGCAAAGTTGAAAGATGATGGTAGAAATTATACGGACTGGGTCCGTAACTTGAGGATTATCCTCATTGCTGCACAGAAGCATTACATCCTGGAAGCACCGATGGGTGCCAGGCCTGCTGCTGATGCAACTGACGACGTTAAGAACGTCTGGCAGAGCAAAGCTGATGACTACTCGATAGTTCAATGTGCCATGCTTTACGGCTTAGAACCGGGTCTTCAACGATGTTTTGAACGTCATGGAGCATATGAGATGTTCCAGGAGTTGAAGCTAATATTTCAAACAAATGCCCGGATTGAGAGATATGAAGTCTCCAATGAGTTCTATAGCTGCAAGATGGAGGAGAACAGTTCTGTCAGTGAGCATATATTCAAAATGTCTGGGTATAATAATCACTTGATTCAACTGGGAGTTAATCTTCCGGATGATTGCGTCATTGACAGAATTCTCCAATCACTTCCACCTAGCTACAAGAGCTTCATGATGAACTATAATATGCAAGGGATGGATAAGACAATTCCCGAGCTCTTCGCAATGCTAAAAGCTGCGGAGGTAGAAATCAAGAAGGAGCATCAAGTGTTGATGGTCAACAAGACCACTAGTTTTGAGAAAAAGGGCAAGGGGAAGAAGAAGGGGAACTTCAAGAAGAACAGCAAGCAAGTTGCTGCTCAGGAGAAGAAACGCAAGTCTGGACCTAAGCCTAAAACTGAGTGCTTCTACTGCAAGCAGACTGGTCACTGGAAGCGGAACTGCCCCAAGTATTTGGCGGATAAGAAGGATGACAAGGTGAACAAAGGTATATGTGATATACATGTTATTGATGTGTACCTTACTAGAGCTCGCAGTAGCACCTGGGTATTTGATACTGGTTCTGTTGCTAATATTTGCAACTCGAAACAAGGACTATGGATTAAGCGAACAGTGGCGAAGGACGAGGTGACGATGCGCGTGGGAAATGGTTCCAAAGTCGATGTGATCGCGGTCGACACGCTACCTCTACATCTACCATCGGGATTAGTATTAGACCTAAATAATTGTTATTTGGTGCCAGCGTTGAGCATGAACATTATATCTGGATCTTGTTTGATGCGAGACGGTTATTCATTTAAATCAGAGAATAATGGTTGTTCTATTTATATGAGTAATATCTTTTATGATCATGCACCCTTGAAGAGTGGTCTATTTTTGATGAATCTTGATAGTAGTGATACACATATTCATAATGTTGAAGCCAAAAGATGCAGAGTTGATAATGATAGTGCAACTTATTTGTGGCACTGCCGTTTAGGTCATATCGGTGTAAAGCGCATGAAGAAACTCCGTACTAATGGACTTTTGGAAGGTACTTTCGAACCATGCCTCATGGGCAAGATGACTAAAACGCCGTTCTCCGGTACTATGAAGAGAGCAACAGATTTGTTGGAAATCATACATACAGATGTATGTGGTCCAATGAATGTTGAAGCTCGTGATGGATATCGTTATTTTCTCACCTTCACAGATGATTTAAGCAGATATGTGTATATCTACTTAATGAAACATAAGTCTGAAACATTTGAAAAGTTCAAAGAATTTTAGAGTGAAGTTGAAAATCATCGTAACAAGAAAATAAAGTTTCTACGATCTGATCGTGGAGGAGAATATTTGAGTTACGAGTTTGGTTTACATTTGAAACAATACGGAATAGTTTCGCAACTCACGCCACCCGAAACACCACAGCGTAATGGTGTGTACGAATGTCGTAATCGTACTTTATTTGATATGGTGCGATCTATGATGTCTCTTACAGATTTACCGCTATCGTTTTGGGGTTATGCTTTAGAGACGGCCGCATTCACGTTAAATAGGGCACCATCAAAATCCGTTGAGACGACGCCTTATGAACTATGGTTTGGCAAGAAACCAAAGTTGTCGTTTCTGAAAGTTTGGGGCTGCGATAATTATGTGAAAAAGCTTCAACCTGATAAGCTCGAACCCAAATCAGAGAAATGCGTCTTCATAGGATACCCGAAGGAGACTGTTGGGTACACCTTCTATCATAGATCCGAAGGCAAGACATTTGTTGCTAAGAATGGATCCTTTCTAGAGAAGGAGTTTCTCTCGAAAGAAGTGAGTGGGAGGAAAGTAGAACTTGATGAGGTAACTGTACCTGCTCCCTTATTGGAAAGTAGTACATCACAGAAACCGGTTTCTGTGACTCCTACACCAATCAGTGAGGAAGCTAATGATGATGATCATGAAACTTCAGAACAAGTTACTACTGAACCTCGTAGATCAACCAGAGTAAGATCCGCACCAGAGTGGTACGGTAATCCTGTTCTGGAAGTCATACTACTAGATCATGATGAACCTACGAACTATGAAGAAGCAATGGTGAGCCCAGATTCCGCAAAATGGCTTGAAGCCATGAAATCTGAGATGGGATCCATGTTGAGAACAAAGTGTGGACTTTGGTTAACTTGCCCAATGATCGGCAAGCAATTGAAAATAAATGGATCTTCAAGAAGAAGACTGACGCTGACGGTAATGTTACTGTCTACAAAGCTCAACTTGTCGCAAAAGGTTTTCGACAAGTTCAAGGAATTGACTACGATGAGACCTTCTCACCCGTAGCGATGCTTAAGTCTATCCGAATCATGTTAGCAATTGTCGCATTTTATGATTATGAAATTTGGCAGATGGATGTCAAAAATGCATTCCTGAATGGATTTCTGGAAGAAGAGTTGTATATGATGCAGCCGGAAGGTTTTCTCGATCCAAAGGGAGCTAACAAAGTGTGCAAGCTCCAGCGATCCATTTATGGACTGGTGCAAGCCTCTCGGAGTTGGAATAAATGCTTTGATAGTGTGATCAAATCATTTGGTTTTGTACAGACTTTTGGAGAAGCCTGTATTTACAAGAAAGTGAGTGGGAGCTCTATAGCATTTCTGATATTATATGTGGATGACATATTGCTAATCGGAAATGATATAGAATTTCTGGATAGCATAAAGGGATACTTGAATAAGAGTTTTTCAATGAAAGACCTCGGTGAAGCTGCTTGCATATTGGGCATTAAGATCTATAGAGATAGATCAAGACGCTTAATTGGACTTTCACAAAGCACATACCTTGACAAAGTTTTGAAGAAGTTCAAAATGGATCAAGCAAAGAAAGGATTCTTGCCTGTGTTACAAGGTGTGAAGTTGAGTAAGACTCAATGCCCGACCACTTCAGAAGATAGAGAGAAAATGAAAGATGTTCCCTATGCTTCAGCCATAGGCTCTGTCATGTATGCAATGCTGTGTACCATACCTGATGTGTGCCTTGCTATAAGTCTAGCAGGGAGGTACCAAAGTAATCCAGGAGTGGATCACTGGACAGCGGTCAAGAACATCCTGAAATACCTGAAAAGTGTTGGGGAACGTAGCAATAATTCAAAATTTTCCTACGTGTCACCACGATCAATCTATGGAGACATCTAGCAACGAGGGAGGAGTGGATCTACTTACCCTTGTAGATCGCGCGCGGAAGCATTCAAGAGAACGGGGTTGATGGAGTCGTACTCGTCGTGATCCAAATCACCGATGATCCTAGCGCCGAACGGACGGCACCTCCGCGTTCAACACACGTACGGAGTAGCGATGTCTCCTCCTTCTTGATCCAGCAAGGGGGAAGGAGAGGTTGATGGAGATCCAGCAGCATGACAGTGTGGTGGTGGAAGTAGCGGGATTCCAACTGAAAGTGCGTTATATCAACTAGAGGGGGGGTGAATAGGCGATTTTTATGAGAGTCTTCAAAACATGGAAGTTATGAAGACAAACAGCAGAAATATGCCTATTACTATGCAGCGGAAGGTAGACTACACTAGGCAAGCCATGGTCAAGTATCAACAGAGTGAAAGCACAGTGACAAATGGCTGCAGTGTAATAAGGATCAGGTAGGAAGATATTATGAAGCCAAACAGATCATATACTCACGTTGTGAAGACAAAAGATAGAACAGACATGCAATGACTTCACAATGAGTAATCAGTAAGTAAAAGGAAGTGAAGATGAAACCAGTGACTCGTTGAAGACAATGATGTGTTGGACCAGTTCCAGTTGCTGTGACAACTGTACGTCTGGTTGGAGCGGCTAGGTATTTAAACCTTAGGACACACAGTCCCGGACACCCAGTCCTGAACACGCAGCTCAGGACACCAAGTCCTCACCGTATTCTCCTTGAGCTAAGGTCACATAGTCCTCGCCCAATCACTCTGGTAAGTCTTCAAGGTAGACTCCCAAACCTTCACAGACTTCGTTCACTGGCAATCCACAATGTCTCTTGGATGCTCAGAACGTGATGCCTAACCGTCTGGAGGATGCACAGTCCTCTAGTGTAATAAGTCTTCAGATCACACAGACAAGAAGACTTAAGTGATGCCCAATTCTCTCTGGCTCTGGGTGGTTAGGGCTTTATCCTCGCAAGGAATTCTCTCTCAAAGGCTTCGAGGTGGGTTGCTCTCAAACGACAAAAGCCGTACTCTCAATCTGAGCAGCCAACCGTTGATGGTTGTAGGGGGTGGGCTATTTATAGCCACTTGGCAACCCGACCTGATTTGTCCGAAATGACCCTGGGTCACTAAGGAACTGACACGTGTCCCAACGGTCAGATTTCAAACTCACATGGCAACTTTACTTGGGCTACAAGCAAAGCTGACTTGTCCGGCTCTGGACAAGATTCGCTCTTATTGTCTTCACTCGAAGACATAGGTTTTTGTTTTTAGGCATCACTTCAGTCATTCTGACTGGTTCTCCTGGACCCCACTTAACAGTACGGTGGTTCCTATGACTCAACACAACGGAAAAAGAACTACGTAAGATCTAAGTCTTCGAGCTCCATAGGCTTCATATCGTGTCTTCTCTTGTCATAGTCTTCAATGTGAATATCTTCATATACCACCTTTGACTTCAATGTCTTCATACATTTTTAGGGGTCATCTCTGGTAGTAAAACCGAATCAATGAGGGACTTCTACCTGTGTTATCCTGCAATTCTCACAAACACATTAGTCCCTCAACTAGGTTTGTCGTCAATACTCCAAAACCAACTAGGGGTGGCACTAGATGCACTTACAATCTCCCCTTTTGGTGATTGATGACAAACTAGTTGAAGTTTTCAACGGGGAATATAATCTATGAAATTGTAAAGGATAAGGAATTGTCTTCATAAGTTGCAAGGGCTCCTCCTAAAGATGTGCATATAAGTTAATTTGCTTTTGGAATGCAAATGCACATGGCAGGTTGTACTTGTGGAGATCCACTTCAGCTTATGATGACAATCCACTATGCATGTGAAAGTATATGAAGATAATGACATGCATAATGGAAAATGGACGTCTGCAGAATGAGCTAAGTGCGGAATTTATCGTCGCACATGCGGAATTTATCTTCGCAAAACAAGGTGGCAAACAAGTAGCAGACGACCATCTAGTTTAAGTGTTACAACTCATAAGAGCCAAATGTAGCAAAAAAATGAGAGTTGTAAGCACGAATCAAAATATAAGGCACCCGCCCATATGAACCCGCTTGAAGACTATCAATATCTCATATGCTTCTCCCCCTTTTGTCAGTAATGACCAAAAAGGTTTGAAGACATAGAGTCTCTACTCATTCCCATGAGGAGTAGGTGAAGTAGCATGGTTGTTGGTGTTGGTTGGCGGTGCAGAAGAGCTTGGAGGTGCTGAAGCATATGGCGGTGAAGTAGCATCGTCTTCTTCCTCAATGATTCTGGCAGTGACTGTGGCAGCAGAGGAAGAGAACTCAGAATCTTCAAGGGATGGAGTTCCCAGCAGCACAGCTCTTCGAGGAGGTGTGGAGTCAAACTTGAATCTTTCAGTGAAGCCATCCTCTTGAAGATCAGCTTCAGAAAGCATCATCGTTAGCCCTTTCCATGTGCGGCGACAGGTTTCATGTGCAACGAATGCATTCTTGGTGGCAAGATTTCGGATGCGATTTACATCCACCAAGAGGCTTTTCATCTGTCTCTTCAACCAGTCATGATGCCTATCCTGCTTTTGATGAAGGGCCACAAGAAGCTCTCGGTCGTTGAGAACACGAGTGCGCTTCTTGGGTCTTGAAGCAGTGGCACTGTCAGTGGCTTCAGTTGAAGCAGGATGTGGTGCACGTGTAGTGCTAGCCAAAGGATATACCCTGGAAATGGCTTCAACACCTTCAACATTTTGAGTGAAGCTCTGGTGTTCTGCATTCTGAAGACTTACAGGTTGCTTGGCAGGTTCAGGATAAATGGCTTCAGCAGAGGTATCCACATCAGGCAAGAAGATCCGATGGTTGCGGGCTGAGGGCTGATACGAGATGGCAGAGTGAAGTTTGATCAGCCTCATTACCCAAGGAGCATAGAACTTTAAACAAAACAGATCTGAGCCTGATGCAGCTAGTTGGCGTATGAAGAAATCCTGTGCGTTGAAGCATTTGCCATGAAGGATACAGAATATCAGAGTCTTCATTGCACCCTCGATCTTGGCATTTGGAGAGTGTCCTTTAATGGGCCAGAGAGTCCGCTGGATGATGTGATAGATGGTCCTGGGCAGGTACTCAAGGTCTTCAACGAAGAACTCTGTGGGATAAGGAGCATTGTGGGGCAATGGCTTCATCATGGAGAGCATCTGACTCATATTCGGTTCAGGCCTCTGGAATATGCTCTCAATAGCTTCAGTGTGTAGCCGACAGCCTTGCTCGAAGAATTCGCCTGGAGTGGGCAGGCCAGTGAACTCAATGATATCAAATGCATTGGCTTCGTGATGAATGTTGCCGGTCATCCACTCCAGGACCCAAGTCTTCGGATCTCTGTTGTATCCTTTGATATGCAGTGTGGCATAGAATTGTAGCAGGAGCTCTTCGTTCCAATGCTCTTCATCAGTGACAAACTGCAGCATACCCACTTGTTTGAAGCAATCCAACGCTTCCTCTAGACAGGGCAGACCAGCAATAGCTTCAACATCAAGGCGCTTGTGCGGGAAAATGCGACCTTGGTTGTACAGTATGCAAGAGTAGTAGCTGCGCTGAGGATAGCTCCAGAACCTATCTGATGAAATCCTTTCCCTTGAATAGGGGTTCTTGGAGCTATTAAAGAAAGTGTTATCTGCCCTGAAGCTATTGATGTTGAAGGAACCAGGTGCTGATGCAGAACCTGGGAACCTTGGCAGTCTTGGGATTGGCTTCTGAACCTGAGGCCTGTGCTGAACATGGTAGTTGAATTGTGGACCGGTAGCAGACTCAGGAACAGAAGTGTCAGGATCAGTAGCTTCGCTGTCTTCTGAAGCTTTTGGTGGGGAGGGCTCCACATTAGCTTCAATGTTAGGTGTGGCAGCCTCACGATTTGCTTCCTCCACTTGACGAGCTAGAGGGTCGGACACAAGCCCGTTCTCCTGGAGAACTGCTTCTTGGTGGAGCAGGGGAGTGGGATCTTGTGGTACTTCATCTGCGGCTGAGACTTGAAGCCTTGGACCTTTGTGAAGCCTGCGGAACGCAGACGACGCCTGTGGAGTTGGAGTTGGCTGGGCCTCATAGTCTTCTTCCTCTTGAGGGCGATCCACCCATGAAGCATCCTGTGCAATTGGCGTCAGTGGACGACCAACGCTGATGAGTTCGCTGTGTTCTAACTGAGGAAGGGTTGCATCATCTTCTACATTGTCATGATGACCAATGTCTTCAGCAGTGATGGGGTCGGCTGCTGGAATGTCTTCAGCTTCAGGAGCCTCTGTGGAAGCAGGCTCATGAACCGTTAGTTGACGTTCTGCATCAGGGTGAACCATAGAAATTGGTTCAACTATCAAGGGCTCTGTGGGAGCAGCCCGAGCTTTCTTGATCTTTCGCTTTTTCTGAGTGGGGGCAGAAGGAGAGGCTTCAGAGTGTTTCCTCTTCCTGGCTTCAGCCTCTGCAGTTCTTGTCTTCTTGAGCTCTGAAGCTGTTGACCTGCTCTTTGGCTTCGAGCCAGTCGTTGCAGTTGGGAAGACAAGCGGAACTGCTTCCTGCCTTGGTGCCTCTAGTTCGGCTGGAACAGTCTTCTTCTTTTTCTTTGCGGCCATCTTGGGGTCGATGCCAGGACGCCCAAGTGCCTTGCGCTTCTCAGCCTTATTGTAGGCTTGCACACATCTGTCAGCCAGAGTCTTCATCCGCTCACGTGAACCCTGAGCTTCTGCATGCTTCTTCAGAAAGTTTTCCTTTAGCTCATGCATCATTGTCTTGAAGTTCTTCACTTCCTGCACGCTGAGCTTGGCCATGTGCTTCTTGAACTGAGCCTTTTCATAGTCAATCTTCTGCTTCAGTTCAACAATGCGCTGGGCAATTGCAAGTTCTGAAGCAATGGCGCCTTGGAAGGCGACACTGAGGCCAATAGGTAGCTGCAGATCTTCAAAGCTGATGTTTGGCGTGTCAAACCACTCGTCAATGAAGCTGTGGATGATGGCGACATCAAAGAGAGGCAGATTATTGAAGATTTCTGCTTCTTCTTTGCTCTTGATGAGATGCTCAAGAGCGTCATCTGCAAGATCTTCATCACTTGACAGATCAATGGCTTCGCTGTGTAGGATGGCAGCAGCTGTGAGCTCTTTGCCAGTGTGAGACAGAGGCATCTTGGCCTTCTGGTGCCTTGAGACGCGTGATAAGTCTTCAGACTGCACACTGTCTTCAGGAGGTGCAGTTGCCAATGGCTTCGCCTTTGAGATTTTTGGTGAAGGGGCCGGCTTTGAAGCTTTTGGCTTCTTCAACTGTTTTGGCTTCGGCACTGCAGGCACTGCAGGCGCTTCATCAGACTCGGTGTCAGCTGCAGGCTCATTCACTGCAGTCCCTTGAACCAAGATGTAGGTGATGAGGCCTTCAAGGTTGGCATACGGACCGATGACATTGGGCTCTGCTTCTCGTGTGCCATCTGCCCTTGGTGCTGAAGGACCTGGGTTGAAGTCTAACCCAAATTTCTTCTTGTTCTGCTTCGCTGAGTTTTGGGGAAACTGGAAGTTGCACTTGAACAGATTGTCGTCACGACACCAGAGTAGTGACGACGGATGTGCATCATCAGGCTGTGGCCCACGAACCATGCATGGATAGAAGTTTTGGGCAATAGCTTCATCTCTGGACCTGGGTACAAGATTCTTGTATAAGATGTCTCCCCACGGTCTTTTGATTGCACTTTTCTCAGCATACTCTTGGGTTGTGAAGCGGTATTTGAACCATTGTTCTGCCCAATAGCGTCGAATCCATTGGATTCGGGTCTTGCGCTGACCATAATTCTCTCCAGGATCTGTTTTATACATTTCTGCCAGTTCATCAGGCAGATCTTTGGATGTTCCTCCACGTCGCTGTCTGCCCCTCTTCCTTGCTGCTGTTTCTGAAGCCATAAACCTTAACTTGGAAGGCTTCAAGACGTTCAAAGGCTTCAAAGGCTTTCTTTTGCTGGACCAACAGGAACTGGGTTCAGGAGAATTTATGTGATGCTGTAAGAACTCTGCAAATGAATGCAGACTATGAGAACCAAAGGATTCTCCCACGGACATGTACCTGTGACAGCATTAAGGTGCGAGGGAAGGGGAAGAGGTCATATGCATTCTCAGAAGATTTTGAAGATAAATCAGTTTAGAAGACATTGACCTCATCGTGCGAAGACATTCACTCATAGATAAGAAGTTGGTTCCAGATTTGTACGAATCCACAGATCAGTACAAGTGAGGAATCTAACTACTTTGTGAAGCACAAGTGAATATACTAGGCATGTTATGAGATGTAGTTTGAGAGAGATCTAGTTTGTGTGAACAAAAACTACTTGTGGTAGAAAGTGACAGATCAATAGGATCAATGGTGCTGTAAAAAGGGAGTTTTATTTACCACACTGAGAACTGCTAGACGGAGTGGGAGATGAGGCCGAGCAGTTCACTCGTCCCTGCCCTAACTTGGCGACGGAGGAGACCTACGGCGATGGCGGAGAGGACGATGTCCGCGGTCGGCATGAAGACGGCGTCGGAGAGGTTGCGGCAGCGAAGCGCTTCGTCGCCGGCGTCGTCGAGAGCTAGGGGTGGCGCTAGGGTTCGTGCGAGGGTGGAAGAAGAGATAGTTACCGCTATAAGTGTGTATTTATAGGCACAGGGGCGGCACTGTGCTATTACACAGGTGCCCCTGGCGATTCGCATTTGAGTAATACGTGGCCATCATGCGGTATTTTGGGGGCAGTTCCACGTCCCACGCACGCCTGGATTGTCGGGTGGTCGTTCCTACTTCTCCGGATTTCATGTGGATAAATGAGCATTGAAAACGAACTTAAATGTTGTCTCTGTGTCTTCTGCTGACAAGGACGCAGAGAAGACATTCGACAGTTTCAATAGAATGCATATGACTTGGAGAGATAGAATTTTGAGATAGAGAGCATAGAGAGGTTAGGGTCCGAACACATTCACTTAGTTCAAAAGATTTAACAAGAAGACATAGCTATAAGTGAATGCTGTAGAGGACAGAACACTAGTATATATATATATATATATATATATATATATATATATATATATATATATATATATATCTATATACTCAACATAGTGAAGATAATCATGAAAACATGTTGAGATTGAAGCCAAACCAAAAGTGAAGACATTGCAAGGTAACACCATGAGTGAAACACTTCAAAATAGAACGTTTGGTGGTGGCATTACCCACCGTATAGGAAGTATTAGACCCAGACACGGCGCACAATTATCGTGGCGCTCCGAAGTCAAATTCCACATTAATGTATTCACACTTAGAATGTATGTCTTTATTGATTGAAGATATACTTTACTTCGTGTGATGCACATCTAAGTCATCAATATGCATAAGGGTTAGGATGTGTGCCTGATCACAGGACATTTGAGGATTCTAGGATATTTAGCTCACACCGTAACTTGCAAAACCTCTTCTCATCCAAGGGCTTGGTGAAGATATCTGCCAATTGCTCTTCAGTGTTGACGTGTATGATATCAATGTCTTCCTTCACAACATGATCTCTGAGAAAGTCATGACGAATTTCAATGTGCTTTGTCTTCGAGTGTTGAACTGGGTTGTTGGCAATCTTGATGGCGCTTTCGTTGTCGCAGTAAAGTGGCACTTGCTTCAGATGAATGCCATAGTCCTTGAGTGTTTGCTTCATCCATTGAAGCTGAGCGCAGCAAGATCCAGCAGCAATGTATTCAGATTCAGCAGTGGAGAGAGATACACAGTTCTGCTTCTTTGAAGACCAACATACAAGTGATCGTCCCAGAAAGTGACATGTCCCTGATGTAGACTTGCGATCAACTTTGTCACCAGCATAATCAGCATCCGAAAATCCAACCAAATCAAACTCCGAGCCCTTTGGATACCATAATCCTAGAGTTGGGGTGTGAGCCAAATATCGAAGAATTCACTTCACAGCTAAGTGATGCGATTCCTTTGGTGCCGCTTGAAATCGAGCACACATGCAAACACTAAGCATAATATCTGGCCTAGATGCACATAGATAAAGTAAAGAACCAATCATGGAGCGGTATACCTTTTGATCGAACTCTTTACCATTGTCGTCAGGACCCAGATGATGTTTGGCTGGCATTGGTGTTGTGAGGCCTTTGTAGTCCTGCATACCGAACTTCTTCAGGCAATTTTTGAGATACTTCTCTTGAGATATGAAGATGCCATTTCGTTGTTGTCGTATTTGAAGACCAAGGAAGAACTTCAGCTCCCCCATCATAGACATCTGATATTGCTCTTGCATCATATAGCCAAACTCTTCACTGTACTTCTGATTGGTGCAGCCGAAGATAATGTCATCCACATATATTTGGCACACAAACAGTTCACCATCATATGTCTTCGTGAAAAGAGTGGGATCTAGG
This sequence comes from Triticum dicoccoides, assembly GCF_002162155.2. Taxonomy (NCBI): domain Eukaryota; kingdom Viridiplantae; phylum Streptophyta; class Magnoliopsida; order Poales; family Poaceae; genus Triticum; species Triticum dicoccoides. The sequence continues at coordinate 560,241,546 of NC_041390.1, read as the reverse complement.
GAACCAGGTATGAAGCCTTTGCTCTTCAGGAAGTATTTGAGTGTGTCATACCAGGCCCTAGGGGCTTGTTTGAGGCCATACAATGCCTTGTTGAGCTTGTATACCATGTCAGGATGTTTTGGTTTTCAAAGCCAGGCGGTTGTGCAACATACACTTCCTCTTCAATCTTGCCATTGAGAAAGGCACTCTTCACATCCATTTGATATAGAAGTATGTTATGATGATTTGCATAGGCCAGCAGTATGCGGATGGCTTCAAGCCTAGCCACAGGAGCAAATGTTTCATCGAAGTCAATGCCCTCCACTTGAGTATATCCTTGAGCAACGAGACGAGCTTTGTTTCTGACAACTTGACCATGCTCATCTTGCTTGTTGCGATATATCCATTTGGTGCCTATTATGTTGTGCTTCCGTGGATCAGGACGCTTAACTAGTTCCCATACATTATTCAGCTCAAACTGTTGAAGCTCTTCTTGCATAGTTTGAATCCATTCAGGTTCCATGAAGGCTTCTTCAACTTTCTTGGGTTCTGATATTGAGACGAATGCGAAGTGCCCACAGAAATTTGCTAGCTGAGTTGCCCTTGAACGAGTGAGTGGACCAGGTGCATTGATGCTATCAATTATTCTTTCAATCTGCACTTCATTGGCAACGCGAGGATGTACATGGTGAAGACTTTGCTCTTGCTGTTCATTGTCGTTGTTGGAAGGAATGTCTTCAGCCTGAGCATTGTCTTCATGTTGATCAGGTGCTGAAATGATAAGTTCTTCTTCAGGATGAGCTTCAGACGGTATAATTTCTCTAGTTCCCATTAGCTTGATTGATTCACTGGATGGAACTTCATCTAGCACACTTGGCAGCTGCTCTCTTTGTGATCCATTGGTCTCATCGAACCGCACATCCACTGTTTCAACCACTTTGTAATGAAAGAGATTGAAGACTCTGTAGGAGTGCGAATCCTTTTCATATCCAAGCATAAAACCCTCATGTGCTTTTGGTGCAAATTTTGAGGTGTGATGTGGGTCCTTGATCCAACACCTTGCGCCAAATACTCTGAAGTAACTGACATTTGGCTTTTTGCCAGTAAGTAGCTCATAAGATGTCTTGTTCAGTAGCTTGTGAAGATAAACACGATTGATGGTATGACATGCAGTATCAATGGCTTCGGGCCAGAATTTTCTTGGGGTCTTGTATTCATCTAGCATCGTTCTGGCCATCTCAATTAGTGTTCTGTTCTTGCGTTCGACGACGCCATTCTGCTGTGGCATGTACGGGGCTGAGAATTCATGTGTGATGCCCAAGGTATCAAGATATGTATCAAGGCCAGTGTTCTTGAATTCAGTGCCATTGTCACTTCTGATGTGCTTTATCTTGGCGCCAAAATTGTTCATAGCTCGATTGGCGAAGCGTCTGAAGACATCCTGCACTTCAGTCTTGTAAAGGATTATGTGCACCCAAGTATATCTAGAATAATCATCAACAATAACGAAGCCATAGAGGCAAGCAGTAGTAGTTAGAGTTGAGTAATGAGTGGGACCGAAAAGATCCATGTGAAGCAGTTCGAAGGGTTGAGTAGTAGTCATGATTGTCTTCGAGGGATGTTTGGCCCTCGTCATCTTCCCTGCTTCACAGGCACCGCAGAGATGGTCTTTCTTGAATTTGACGCCCTCGATGCCTATGACATGCTTCTTCTTCGCAAGGGTGTGGAGGTTCCTCATGCCAGCATGTCCAAGCCTTCGATGCCATAGCCAGCATTCTGAAGCCTTTGCAAGAAGACATACTGCAAGCTGTGGCCCTGCTGAGAAATCTACCACGTACAAATCATCTTTTCGATACCCTTCAAACACTAGAGACTTGTCAGATTCCATTAGTACAAGGCAACGATATTTTCCAAACATTACGATCATGTTCAAATCGCAAAGCATTGAGACAGACATTAAGTTGAAGCCAAGGGATTCAACAAGCATGACTTTATCCATGTGTTGATCCCCTGAGATTGCAACTCTACCTAGACCCAATACCTTACTTTTACCAGTGTCAGCAAATGTGATGTGGCTCTTATCGGATGGACATAAGGTTGAGTCCATAAGAAGACTTCTTTTGCCAGTCATGTGATTTGTACACCCAATGTCAATAATCCATTCTGAACACGCTGGTGTCGTACCCTACAGTGCAGTTAGGGGGATAGGCTTCACCAAGAGCATTGTGAAGCAAAAACATTTGACGAACCAGTGGGTTATGAAAGCTTAGATCCAGGTTAGGACTAATAGGGAGTGTAGCAAGCGATTCAGGTACGAAGTGTTGGGGAACGTAGCAATAATTCAAAATTTTCCTACGTGTCACCAAGATCAATCTATGGAGTCATCTAGCAACGAGGGAGGAGTGGATCTACATACCCTTGTAGATCGTGCGCGAAAGCGTTCAAGAGAACGGGGTTGATGGAGTCGTACTCGTCGTGATCCAAATCACCGATGATCCTAGCGCCGAACGGACGGCACCTCCGCGTTCAACACACGTACGGAGCAGCGACGTCTCCTCCTTCTTGATCCAGCAAGGGGGAAGGATATGTTGATGGAGATCCAGCAGCACGACGGCGTGGTGGTGGAAGTAGCGGGATTCCAACAGGGCTTCGCCAAGCGCTGCGGGAGGAGGGAGATGTGTCATGGGAGGGAGAGGGAGGCGCCAGGGCTTAGATGTTGCTGCCCTCCCTTCCCCCCACTATATAAAGGGCCAAGGGAGAGGGGGGGGGCGCAGCCTTGGCCCTTCCTCCAAGGAAGGGTGCGGCCAAGGGAGGAGTCCATCCTCCCCAAGGCACCTAGGAGGTGCCTTCCCCTTTTAGGACTCTTCCTTTCCCTCATCTCTTGGCGCATGGGCCTCTTGGGGCTGGTGCCCTTGGCCCATACAGGCCAAGGCACACCCCCTACAGCCCATGTGGCCCCCCGGGGCAGGTGGCCCCACCCGGTGGACCCCCGGGACCCTTCCGGTGGTCCCGGTACAATACCGGTGACCCCGAAACTTGTCCCAATAGCCGAAATAGCACTTCCTATATATAATTCTTTACCTCCGGACCATTTCGGAACTCCTCGTGATGTCCGGGATCTCATCCGGGACTCCGAACAACTTTCGGGTTACCGCATACTAATATCTCTATAACCCTAGCGTCACCGAACCTTAAGTGTGTAGACCCTACGGGTTCGGGAGACATGCAGACATGACCGAGATGACTCTCCGGTCAATAACCAACAGCGGGATCTGGATACCCATGTTGGCTCCCACATGTTCCACGATGATCTCATCGGATGAACCACGATGTCAAGGACTTAATCAATCCCGTATACAATTCCCTTTGTCTAGCGGTACGATACTTGCCCGAGATTCGATCATCGGTATCCCGATACCTTGTTCAATCTCGTTACCGGCAAGTCTCTTTACTCGTTTCGTAACACATCATCCCGCGATCAACTCCTTGATCACATTGTGCACATTATGATGATGTCCTACCGAGTGGGCCCAGAGATACCTCTCCGTTTACACGGAGTGACAAATCCCAGTCTCGATTCGTGCCAACCCAACAGACACTTTCGGAGATACCTGTAGTGTACCTTTATAGCCACCCAGTTACGTTGTGACGTTTGGCACACCCAAAGCACTCCTACGGTATCCGGGAGTTGCACAATCTCATGGTCTAAGGAAATGATACTTGACATTAGAAAAGCTTTAGCATACGAACTACATGATCTTGTGCTAGGCTTAGGATTGGGTCTTTGTCCATCACGTCATTCTCCTAATGATGTGATCCCGTTATCAATGACATCCAATGTCCATGGTCAGAAAACCGTAACCATCTATTGATCAACGAGCTAGTCAACTAGAGGCTTACTAGGGACATGGTGTTGTCTATGTATCCACACATGTATCTGAGTTTCCTATCAATACAATTCTAGCATGGATAATAAATGATTATCATGAACAAGGAAATATAATATTAACTAATTTATTATTGCCTCTAGGGCATATTTCCAACACGAAGTACATAGTAAGACCATTTGGGCATTTGATCTTGCGCCCTACAAGATGTTTAAGGTCCCGAGCAATAGCTGTCGGTGTACTAGAGTAGGGGTACCCTATTACCCCGAACTC
>NC_041390.1:560235015-560237192 GCF_002162155.2 Triticum dicoccoides | reverse complement strand
GACCGCCAGGACCCTCCGTGGTCCCCCTAAAGACCATTCAATAACAAAATACTCAAGCCAAGACCCCGGCAAGAGGAGCTTGTCGGGAAGGCCAACCAAGGCCCCGGCAAGGGGAGCTTGCCGGGAAGAGACGAGACCCCGGCAAGAGGAGCTTGCCGGGAAGACCACGCAAGACATACCAAGAAAGCTTGCCACGACGCGCCCTGCGCCCCGGCAAGATCCGGCGAGCGACAAGCTTCCGGAAGCGACAAGACGACGGCCGCGGCAAGGAGCTTGCCGCGGGAAACTCCCACTGCATGCCCGCGCTCCAGCTCACCTGCTAACGTGTCGCTCTGGGACTCTCCCAGAGCACACGTGGCAGGAGGCCGCGCAACTAGGGGTACGTGGTGGCAAGCGGAGATGAAGAGAAGCCCATCGTGGCAAACAGTGGCGTTCCTAACGGTCACCTTTTGCATTGTTTAGGAGACTCAGACATGCATTTAATGCCCTTGTCCCCTGCCGTCAGAGTTAGGTAGGGTACACTATATCCACAGTAGCGGTAGCTATACCTACCACATCCTTTTTCCGTTTTTACCCTTCCTGGCTGCGTTGCTCCCTGTCGGTGACCCCTTGAGTATAAAAGGAGGCCCAAGGGCAACGTAGAGGGGGTTCCGCATTTTAGAAGGAGGTTCCTCATTTCGGGAACTCAGAAGAGCACTCTCACGCTCAGTCTGGCAGCGTCCATCGCTCCTGAGCAAGAGTCTAATATACACCAACAAGCAGCAGTAGGGTTTTACGCATCCGTGCGGCCCGAAGCTGGGTAAAAAATCGCCCCACGTGCACTGCCTCGATCCGCTCTTTGCGCGCTCTCCGCCCCTCCACCGAACCGAAAGGGGCCCTGTCCCCATAGGTGTTGGCGGGAATCAGCATCGCCCCCGGCATCTCTGGCGCGCCAGGTAGGGGGGCGTCGAGATCGCGCGAACCTGATCCGGCGTGCACGCAAAGCTAGATCTTCATCGTCATGGCTCCCAAGGAGCGGGCGAGCAAAAGAACAGCGCCAGAGCGGCAACAGAAAAAGCTAAGTCATGCAGATTTTAGATATTTCCTTTCTATATAAGGTTATCCACCTCGGAGATCTTGTTCTTTGTACGAAAAACCTGTGCACGGAGGAATCAACTCGTAGCTAGCCGCACCCTTACTTTGTTTCGAGTCCGCTCAACAACTTAAGTGAGCTGCTAGCGCCGTTACTTTGCTTCGAGTCCGCTCAGTAACTTAAGTGAGCCGCTAGCGCCCTTACTTTGTTTTCGAGTCCGCTCAACAACTTAAGCGAGCTGCAGCTAGTTGCGACGAGATTACTTGTCGGTAGCGACCCCGCCAGCAAGCTGCTGAAGTTCCGCACTCGGCGCTCGCGGCAAAGGTGCCTGCACCGGCAAGTTTCCCTAGAAAGGGTAGGGTGGACTTACAAAGAGGGGTTGACCAGGAAAATAGCATGCGTTATTTACTTAAGATTTCTGCACGGACCTGTGTGCCAAGGAGCCTTCTCGGGACTAGTTGCGCTCCATGATTGCCTCGAGTCCGCTCGGCAACTTGTGCGGTTGCGCTAGAACCAAGAAGGTAAACCTTTCCGGGAGGCGTTGTTCCCGAATAGCCGCTAAGGGCCCGTTCCCTCAAGCGCTATCGGCTGGATCATACGCACCGGAAAGCATTCCGGCAGACACAGGGAATATGCAGCAAAAGTCGAAATTTGTGAGCAAGTTGAGTGCACTTCGGATGCTAATCACTTGCTATGTTTGAACGCAGTTATGGCCCGGGGGCTGGCAACGCCCTTAAGGCCAATATCTCCGGCGTCAAGAACGGCGACGCTCTTCGCCATAAGCCTTTCCGGCAACGATCCTGCCGGGAGCCGGTGTCAAGAGCGACAAAGTTCTTCGCCCAAAAGTCTTCCTGGCACCCAGCTTGCCGGAAGCCGGCATCGAGAACGTCAAAGTTCTCTGCTGAAAATAAAAGTCTTCCTCGCAACCAGCTTGCCGGAAGCCGGCATCGAGAACGTCAAAGTTCTCTGCTGAAAATAAAAGTCTTCCTGGCAACCAGCTTGCCGGAAGCCGGCATCGAGAACGTCAAAGTTCTCTGCTGAAGATGAAAGTCTTCCTGGCAACCAGCTTGCCGGAAGCCGGCATCGAGAACGTCAAAGTTCTCTG
>NC_041390.1:560233866-560234744 GCF_002162155.2 Triticum dicoccoides | reverse complement strand
AAAGTTCTCTGCTGAAGATGGTAGTCTTCCTGGCAACCAGCTCGCCGGAAGCCGGCATCGAGAACGTCAAAGTTCTCTGCTGAAAATAAAAGTCTTCCTGGCAACCAGCTTGCTGGAAGCCGGCATCGAGAACGTCAAAGTTCTCTGCTGAAGATAAAAGTCTTCCTGGCAACCAGCTTGCCGGAAGCCGGCATCGAGAACGTCAAAATTCTCTGCTGAAGATAAAAGTCTTCCTGGCAACCAGCTTGCCGGAAGCCGGCATCGAGAACGTCAAAGTTCCCTGCTGAAGATAAAAGCCTTCCCGGCAGGCCAGTATCGCTGGGGGCTATGAGTGCCAAGAATCGTCCACGGCAAATCAGAGTTGCCGGGGGCTGCACTATCAGATAAGTTTCTTTCGTCCCTCATCATGCATCCTCTTATGGACTAGGGAAAGCAAACCCACGTTCCTCCCCGGAAACTGCCGTGCTCCCCCGACTCTAGGCCCTGGGGCTCGTCCTCGGGGCCAAGATTGGTCGTAGTCGCGGCAGCAAAGGGATGGAATGAGGATACCGCACCACCTCGTTCCTATCTCCGTCAGAAGCGTGAGAAAGGTCGAGCGACGTGGGAAGGCAGCAGGGTCTGTTGCCGGGAGAGAAATTGTCTGTCTGAGGGATACCAAGGATTTGTTCCTTGGCGTGGGTTTAACTCGCGAGACAAGTAACCCGGCAAACATTCCCTTTTCATTAAAAACATCCCACTCAGGTACAGTCCATAAAGGATGAAAAACATGAAAGAAAGGATATCCATTAGCTGGAGCTGCTCGCGAGGCGACGGCGGAGAGTACCTTTGTGCGCGGATGTGCCCGCATCTCCGTCGACCAGAAGAGATAGTACCACTCC